>NW_025956104.1:0-22132 GCF_023159225.1 Perognathus longimembris pacificus | reverse complement strand
GCTTTTTGGCGGGAACTGACCAGGAGGTCCTCCTAACGGAGGCTCAACCTGCCCACCTTGATCTTGGGTCTGCTACTTTTGCTTCTTCACAGGAGCCAGCGGATCAGCTTAGGAGATCTCCATTTTGTAAGTCTTTTAAATATCAGGCCTGTGTGTATTGTTTCTTCTGTTTAATTGGAATTGTTTTACCTCTTGTTATTTTGTGGACTGCACAACTGACGAGACTGATAGGCATGGGCAACGTCCCTTCCGCTCCCGTGGACTTGACTTTAGCCCACTGGAAGGAAGTTACTCACAATAATAGTGTAGAGATCAAGAAAGGAAAGTGGGTGACTCTCTGCTCTTCTGAGTGGCTTGCTTTCAAGATGGGTGGCCACCAGAAGGGACTTTTGACTTGAGTACAATTCTCAAAGTAGAGGGACTATGTTTTTAATTCCTTACATAGTCACTTTGAAAAAGTTGGTAGATATCACCTTCTCTGGGCCCTTCCCGTGAGTCCATCCCTTCTCCTTTTGTGTGAAAACTCATTTTGTTTTTTAAACACAAAGAGAAGTTCAACCACCTGTCACTCATGGTCTCAATTACTTGTGGTAATATTCAGTTAGCTGCTGTTACTGTGGTGGCACTTACTAAAAACTTCATAGAGTATATTAATCAGCTATAATATCATGATAGTATTACCATATTACTGTACAGTATTATATAACAGATACACAGCAGATAGTGCTTAGAAAATTTCTAAGTACTGTATGTAAGCATTTAGGTTCTTGACCCACTTAAATATTCATTACGCTAATTTAATTTATTTAGTAATTATTTTCTGATTATATATAAAATATGATTCCTCATTAGTATTACCAGGAGGGTTATATACTTAATTTAATGTTGTCTTTATTTTGCCAGTTCTGAGTCTTGAACTCAGGGCTTGAGCATTGTCCCTGAGCTGCTTTTGTTCAAGGCTAGCACTCTACTATTTGAGCCACAGCACTACTTCCAGCCTTTTCTGTTTATGTGGTGAGGAGGAATGGAACCCAGGGGTTCATGCATGCTAGGCGAGCACAGGACACAGGACTAACTGCCCAGCACCCACATGAGAAGACTGAGCACCCAGCACTTTGTGTGGAGGCACGGGAGGACTGAGCACCCAGCACCTTGTATGCAGACACAGGGGGAGGACTGAACAACCAGCACCCACACAGGAGGACTAAGTACCCAGCACCTATACAGGGGACTGAGCACGTGGCACCCCATATGGAGGCACCAGGGGAGGACTGAGCACCCAGCACTAACACAGGAGGACTGAGCACCCAGCACCTTGTGTGGAGACATCGGGGGGGACTGAGCACCCAGCACCTTGTGGGGAGATGCCGGGGGAGGACTGAGCACCAAGCACCCACACAGGAGGACTGAGTACCCAGCACCCTGGGTACATGCGTGCTTGGGGGGGAGGGGCTGGGGTGACCCCGGCGGATGCCATGAACAGGGCCCAGGCTGCAGGCTCAGCTCCACCACGGGCCATGGCTCCACCTCCTCCTCCTCCTCCTCCTCCTCCCAGCAGAGGACGGGGAGGCGCACGGCTGTCCCTCTGTCTGTGTGGACATCCGTCCATCTCTTTGTCCGTCTGTCTCCCTGTGTGTCTGTCCGTCCATCCATTTGTCCATCTGTCCGTCTGTCTCCAGGTCTGTCTGCCCGTCTGCTCATCTATCCATCTGTCCGTCCATCCGTCCCTCTGACTGTCTCCCTGTTTCTCCGTCTGTCTGTCTGACCATCTGCTCAGTCTGTTTGTCCGTCTGTCTCCAGGTCCATCTGTCCATGACTGTCTGTCTCCCTGTGTGTCTCACTGTGTGCTCATCTGTCTGTCCGTCTCCCTCTCTTGTCTGTCTGACTCCATGATGTCCATCTGTCCATCCGTCCATCTGTGTCTGTTTGTCATCTGTCTGTCTCCAGTTCTGCCTGTCTATCTCCCTGTCCGCCTGTCTGTCTGTCCTGCTCATCTGTGTCCCTGTCTGTCCGTCTGTCCATCTGTCTGCTGTGTGTCTGTCCGTCTCCCAGTCTGTCTGTCTCCATGTCTGTCTGTCCATCTGTCTGCCTGTCTCTTGTCCATGCCTGTTTGTCTGTCTGCAGGTCTGTCCATCTGTCTCCCAGTCTGTCTGTCTGTCTGTTCATCTGTCCATCGATCTCCCTGTCACTCTATCTGTCCGTCCATGTCTCGATTCCCATCGCTGTCTGTCTGTCATCCCCCAATCCCCCAGCCCCCCGTGTCCCTCTGTCCCTCCCTCCGTCCATCCGTCCATCCTCACCTGGTCGGTGCCACCAGTCACCTTGTCACTGACACGGCAGGAGCCTGCGGGGCAGACGGACGGACGGGTGGATGTGGGCTCGAATCCCGGCCTCCTGCATGGCCCACAATGCGATGCGTTCCCCCTCCCAACCCTGGGGGCCCCAGGTTCGGATCCCTGCTCACCTCCTACAACCCCAGCCCAGGCCCAGCGACCCCAGTGCTGCCGAAGCAGCAGGTGCAGCATGGCTGGCCCGGCGGGGACCCTTGAAACCTCCGACCGTGTGGGTGTGCACACACTCGGGGAGGAAGGGATGGGAGGGGGAGGGGTCACATGAAGTGGGGAGGGAGGGACACGTGACCCTCAGCTCCTTGCCCCAGCCCTCCCCACACGACTCCACCTGCAAAGGCTCCCCCCCATGTGAGGCCTCTGAGGACACTTGAAATCGCCACCTATCCACCCACAGGCCCAGAATGGTCTTAGGGACACTTGAAACCACCCCCCCCCACCCAGATCCCCATTCCCCCGGGGACACTTGAAACCGCCGTGGGGACACTCAAAACTGCCCTACATCCACTCACAGGCCCAAGGTTTTCGTGGGGACACTGGAAACTGCCCTCCATCGATGCACAAGCCGAGGGTTGCCTTGGAGACACTTGAAACCACCCCCTAAAGAACTGCCCCCATCTTGGGACACTTGAAACCGACCCTCACCCAGAACCCCTCCCCTTGGGGACACTTGAAACCGCCCTCCATCCACCCACAGGCCCAAGTTGGTCCTGGTTACACTTGAAACCACCCCCCCAAGAGCCCCTCCCCATTGGGATACTAGAAACCACCCTCAGGACACTTGAAACCGCCCTGGGGATACTTGAAACCACTCCCCACAGACCCCTCCCCATCCTGGAGACACTTGAAACGAACCAACCCAGACCCCTTCCCCCTGGGGACACTTGAAACCGCCCTCCATCCACCCACAGGCCCAAAATGGTCCTGGGGACACTTGAAACCACCCCCCACCCAGAACCTCTACTCCTGGGGACACTTAAAACCTCCCTGAAGACAGTTGAAACCGCCCTCTGCTCCCCAAACTCCACCGTGTTGCTCCAGGAGCCCTAGGTCAGAGTGCGGGCGTCCCCGGCCCGGATGCACAGGGCGTAGGTGTTGCCTGAGCCTCTCAAGACCTCAATGTGGGCGGAGACTCGCCATGGGGCAGGGGTAAACTGAGGCACGGGGCGGTTCCAGGCGGGGGTCTCGAGGTCCAGGCCCCTGGGCACAGCGGGAGGGGGGATAGGAGCACTCACCTGGGAGATCTGGGACACCAGCTGGGCGCCATGCTAAAAGAACTGAGCACAGGCCTCAGTCAGCACTGACTGCGGGGCAGGGTGCTGGACCGTGTACTTCTGGGTGCTGTGCTTAGTACTCCCAGGTGCTGTGCAGAGTACTCCCCAGTGCTGGGCTGAGTACTCCCATTTCACACTAATCCTGAAACCCACCTCTCCCAACCAATACTGGACTGAGTAGTCCAAGGTGCTACAACCAGTACTCCCTGGTGCTGGACTGAGTACTCCCATCCCTCCCCGGTGCTGGACTGAGTACTCCCAACCCACACCAATCCGGAACCCCACCCCCTCCCAACCCATGCTGGACCGAGTACTACCCGCCAGTGCTGGACTGAGTACTCCCGGGTGCTGCACTGAGTACTCCCATCCCTCCCTGGTGCTGGACTGAGTACTCCCATCTCTCCCCGGTGCTGGACTGAGTACTCCCAACCCACACCAATCCGGAACCCCAACCCCTCCCGACTCATGCTGGACTAAATACTCCCCGCCAGTGCTGGACCGAGTACTCCCGGGTGTTGCACTGAGTACTCACATGCACAGGGCCAGCTGGTACCGGAAGTCATGCTTGCTCCACTGCCTCCAGGTCCTGTGTGGCGCCCACCATACCTGCCAGCCCCGGGGGCCGCAGGCAATGCTCACGTTTCGCAGGGGGTCAAAGTGTTCTGAAAACTGCCACAGATGAATGGAGGGACACCGGGTGGGATGGGGGGGCTCGAAACCGCCCTCGGTGGTGCCAGGGATACTTGAAACTGCCCTTGTGGGTCTTGCGGGTCACTAAAAACTGCCCTGGATGCTCATGGGGACAGTGGAAACCGCCCTCCATCCACCAAGGTGCTTGTGTGGACACTTGAAACCGCCCTCAGCGGTCTCGGGGACACTTAAAACCACCCTGGATGGTCTTGGGAAAACTTGAAGCTGCTTTTGGGGGTCATGGGGAACACTTGAAATCCCTTGAAATATTTATTGATAAACACATACCTACCCATTATGTTCATGTCGTTTATTAAAGAGCTTTTATCTATCCCCTCAACACAAATCAGATTCTTCTGAGAAGTTCCCAGTACATTAACCTCTCCTCGATGTAATTACCTTAACAAGCTCCACCTGTTTTTATTCTCAGAAGGGATACTCCCTGATATACAGCTGCCTCCACCCTTCGTAAGTACAGGTCCTAAATGAGCATTTTTCTCTGTTCCCTCACCACAATCCAGATTATTTTGGGGAGTTACCAGTACAGTAACCATACCAGGAAGTACTTAACTTATTAAGCTACTGCTTTTCTTAATCTCAGTGGAGATATTTACTGATAAACACCTACCTAAGCAGCATGTTCATGTCGTTCCTAAATGAGCTTTTATCTCTCTCCCCTCAACACAAATCAGATTCTTCTGAGGAGTGCTCAGTACATTATCCTTTCCCCTGTGTAATTACCTTAACAAGCTCCAGCTGTTTTTATTCTCAGAAGGGATTCTCCCTGATATAAAGTTGCCTACCCCCTTGGTGAGTGCAGGTCCTAAATGAGCTTTTTTCTCTGTTCCCCCACCACAATCTCGATTCTTTTGGGGAGTTTCCAGTACAGTAATTATACCAAGCAGTACTTAATTTATTAAGCTACTGCTTTTCTTAATCTCAGTGGAGATATTTACTTATAAAAAGCTACCTATGCAGCATGTTCATGTCGTTCCTAAATGAGCTTTTATCTCTCTCCCCTCACCACAAATCATATTCTTCTGAGGATTTCCCAATACTTTATCCTTTCCCCTGTGTAATTACCTTAACAAGCTCAGGCTGTTTTTATTCTCAGAAGGGATACTCCCTGATATACAGCTGCCTATCCCCTTCGTACGTGCAGGTCCTAAATGAGCTTTTTTCTCTGTCCCTCACCACAATCCAGACTCTTTTGGGGAGTTACCAGTAGAGTAACCATACCAGGAAGTACTTAATTTAATAAGCTACTGCTTTTCTTAACCTCAGTGGAGATATTTACTGATAAACAGCTACCTACCCAGTATGTTCATGTCGTTCCTAAATGAGCTTTTATCTCTCTCCCTTCACCACAAATCTGATTCTTCTGAGGAGTTCCCAATACGTTAACCTGTCCTCGATGTAATTACCATAACATGTTCCAGCTGTTCTTATTCTCAGAAGGGATACTCCCTGATATACAGCTGTGTACCACATTCGTAAGTGCAGGTCTTAAATGAGCTTTTTTCTCTGTTCCCTCACCACAATCCAGATTCTTTTGGGGAGTTACCAGTACAGTAACCATTCCAGGAAGTACTTAATTTTTTAAGCTACTGCTTTTCTTAATCTCAGTGGAGATATTTCCTGATAAACAGCTACCTACCCAGTATGTTCAGGTCGTTCCTAAATGAGCTTTTATCTCTCTCCCCTCACCACAAATCAGATTCTTCTGAGGAGTTCCCAGTACATTATCCTTTCCCCTGTGTAATTACCTTTACAAGCTCCAGCTGTTCTTATTCTCAGAAGGGGTACTCCCTGATATACTGCTGCCTACCTCCTGCGTAAGTGCACGTACTAAATGAGCTTTTTTCTCTGATCGCTCAGCACAATCCAGATTCTTTTTGGGAGTTACCAGTACAGTAACCATACCAGGAAGTACTTATTTTATTAAGCTACTGCTTTTCTTACTCTCAGTGGAGATATTTACTGATAATCAGCTACCTACGCAGCATGTTCATGTCGTTCCTAAATGAGCATGTTCATGTCGTTCCTAAATGAGCTTTTATCTCTCTCCCCTCACTACAAATCAGATTTTTATGAGGAGTTCCCAGTACATTATCCCTTCCCCTGTTTAATTACCTTAAGAAGATCCAGCTGTTTTTATTCTCAGAAGGGATACTCCCTGATATACTGCTGCCTACCCCCTTCGTAACTGCAGGTCCTAAATGAGCTTTTTTCTCTGTTCCCGCACCACAATCCAGATTCTTTTGGGGAGTTAACAGTACAGTCACCATACCAGGAAGTACTTCATTTATTAAGCTACTGCTTTTCTTAATCTCAGTGGAGATATTTACTGATAAACAGCTACATACGAAGCATGTTCATGTCGTTCCTAAATGAGGTTTTATCTCTCTCCCCTCGCCACAAATCTGATTCTTCTGAGGAGTTCCAAGTACATTATCCTTTCCCCTGTGTAAGTACCTTAACCATCTCCAGCTGTTTTTATTCTCAGAAGGGATATTCCCTGATATACAGCTTTGTACCACCTTCGTAAGTGCAGGTCCTATATGAGCTTTTTTCTCTGTTCCCTCACCACAATCCAGATTCTTTTGGGGAGTTACCAGTACAGTCACCATACCAGGAAGTACTTAGTTTATTAAGCTACTGCTTTTCTTAATCTCAGTGGAGATATTTACTGATAAACAGCTACCTACGCAGCATGTTCATGTCGTTCCTAAATGAGGTTTTATCTCTGTCCCCTCACCACAAATCAGATTCTTCTGAGGAGTTCCAAGTACATTATCCTTTCCCCTCTGTAATTACCTAAACAATCTCCAGCTGATTTTATTCTCAGAAGGGATACTCCCTGATATACAGCTGCCTACCCCCTTCGTAATTGCAGGTCCTAACTGAGCTTTTTTCTCTGTTCCCTCACCATAATCCAGATTCTTTTGGGGAGTTACCAGTACAGTAACCATACCAGTAAGTACTTAATTTATTAAGTTACTGCTTTTCTTAATCTCAGTGGAGATATTTACTGATAAACAGCTAACTACGCAGCATGTTCATTTCGTTCCTATATGAGTTTTAATCTCTCCCCCTCACCACAAATCAGACTCTTCTGAGGAGTTCCCAGTACATTATCCTTTCCCCTGTGTAATTACCTTAACAAGCTCCAGCTGATTTTATTCTCAGAAGGGATACTCCCTGATATACAGCTGTGTATCACATTCGTAAGTGCAGGTCATAAATGAGCTTTTTTCTCTGTTCAATCACCACTATCCAGATTCTTTTGAGGAGTTACCAGTACAGTAACCATACCAGGAAGTACTTATTTTATTAAGCTACTGCTTTTCTTACTCTCAGTGGAGATATTTACTGATAATCAGCTATCTACGCAGCATGTTCATGTCGTTCCTAAATGAGCTTTTATCTCTCTCCCCTCACCACAAATCAGATTCTTCTGAGGATTTCCCAGTACATTATACTTTCCCCTGAGTAATTACCTTAACAAGCTCCTGCTGTTTTTATTTTGAGAAGGAATACTCCCTGATATACAGCTGCCTACACCCTTCGTAAGTTCAGGTCCTAAATGAGCTTTTTTTCTCTCTTCCGTCACCACAATCCAGATTCTTTTGGGGATTTTCCAGTAGAGTAACTATACCAGGAAGTACCTAATTTATTAAGCTACTGCTTTTCTTAATCTCAGTGGAGATATTTACTGATAAACACCTACCTACGCAGCATGTTCATGTCGTTCCAAAATGAGCTTTTATCTCTCTACCCTCACCACAAATCAGATTCCTCTGAGGATTTCCCAGTACTTTATCCTTTCCCCTGTGTAATTACCTTAACAAGCTCCAGCTGTTTTTATTCTCAGAAGGGATACTCCGTGATATACATCTTCCTACCCCCTTCGTAAGTACAGGTCCTAAATGAGCTTTTTTCTCTGTTCCCTCACCACAATCCAGAATCTTTGCGGGAGTTACCAGTACAGTAACCATACCAGGAACTTCTTAATTTATTAAGCTACTGCTTTTCTTAATCTCAGTGGAGTTATTTACTGATAAACAGCTACTTACCCAGTATGTTCATGTCTTTCCTAAATGAGCTTTTATCTCTCTCCCCTCACCACAAATCAGATTCTTCTGAGGAGTTCCCAGTACATTAACCTTACCTCGATGTAATTACCTTAAAAAGCTCCAGCTGTTCTTACTCTCAGAAGGGATACTCCCTGATATACTGCTGCCTACCCCCTGCGTAAGTGCAGGTTCTAAATGAGCTTTTTTCTCTGTTCGCTCACCACTACCCAGATTCTTTTGGGGAGTTACCAGTATAGTAACCATACCAGGAAGTACTTATTTTATTAAGCTACTGCTTTTCTTACTCTCAGTGGAGATATTTACTGATAATCAGCTACCTACGCAGCATGTTCATGTCGTTCCTAAATGAGCATGTTCATGTCGTTCCTAAATGAGCTTTTATCTCTCTCCCCTCACTACAAATCAGATTCTTATGAGGAGTTCCCAGTACATTATCCTTTCCCCTGTTTAATTACCTTAAGAAGATCCAGCTGTTTTTATTCTCAGAAGGGATACTCCCTGATATACACCTGCCTACCCCCTTCTTAACTGCATGTCCTAAAGAGCTTTTTTCTCTGTTCCCTCACCGCAATCCAGATTCTTTTGGGGAGTTACCAGTACTGTAAACATCCCAGGAATTACTTAATTTATTAAGCTACTGCTTTTCCTAATCTCAGTGGAGATATTTACTGATAAACTGCTACCTACCCAGTATGTTCATTTCGTTCCTAAATGAGATTTTATCTCTCTCCCCTCACGACAAATCAGAATTTTCTGAGGAGTTCCCAGTACATTAACCCTTCCTTGATATAATTACATTAACAAACTCCACCTGTTCTTATTCTCTGAAGGGATACTCCCTGATATGCAGCTGCCTACCACCTTCGTAAGGGCAGGTCCTAAATGAGCTTTTTTCTCTGTTCCCTCACCACAATCCAGATTCTTTTGGGGAGTTTCCAGTACAGTAACCATACCAGGAAGTACTTAATTTATTAAGCTACTGCTTTTCTTAATCTCAGTGGAGATATTTACTGATAAACACCTACGTACGCAGCATGTTCATGTCGTTCCTAAATGACGTTTTATCTCTGTCCCCTCACCACAAATCAGATTCTTCTGAGGATTTCCCAGTACATTATCCTTTCCCTTGTGTAATTACCTTAACAAGCTCCAGCTGTTTTTATTCTCAGAAGGGATTCTCCCTGACATAAAGCTGCCTACCCCCTTGGTGAGTGCAGGTCCTAAATGAGCTTTTTTCTCTGTTCCCCCACCACAATCTCGATTCTTTTGGGGAGTTTCCAGTACAGTAACTATACCAAGCAGTACTTAATTTATTAAGCTACTGCTTTTCTTAATCTCAGTGGAGATATTTACTTATAAAAAGCTACCTATGAAGCATGTTCATGTCGTTCTTAAATGAGCTTTTATCTCTCTCCCTTCACCACAAATCAGATTCTTCTGAGGATTTCCCAATACTTTATCCTTTCCTCTGTGTAATTACCTTAACAAGCTCCAGCTGTTTTTATTCTCAGAAGGGATACTCCCTGATATACAGCTGCCTATCCCCTTCGTATGTGCAGGTCCTAAATGAGCTTTTTTCTCTGTCCCTCACCACAATCCAGATTCTTTTGGGGAGTTACCAGTAGAGTAACCAACCAGGAAGTACTTAATTTAATAAGCTACTGCTTTTCTTAACCTCAGTGGAGATATTTACTGATAAACAGCTACCTACCCAGTATGTTCATGTCGTTCTTAAATGAGCTTTTATCTCTCTCCCTTCACCACAAATCAGATTCTTCTGAGGAGTTCCCAATACGTTAACCTGTCCTCGATGTAATTACCTTAACATGTTCCAGCTGTTCTTATTCTCAGAAGGGATACTCCCTGATATACAGCTGTGTACCACATTCGTAAGTGCAGGTCCTAAATGAGCTTTTTTCTCTGTTCCCTCACCACAATCCAGATTCTTTTGGGGCGTTACCAGTACAGTAACCATTCCAGGAAGTACTCAATTTTTTAAGCTACTGCTTTTCTTAATCTCAGTGGAGATATTTCCTGATAAACAGCTACCTACCCAGTATGTTCAGGTCGTTCCTAAATGAGCTTTTATCTCTCTCCCCTCACCACAAATCAGATTCTTCTGAGGAGTTCCCAGTACATTATCCTTTCCCCTGTGTAATTACCTTAACAAGCACCAGCTGTTCTTATTCTCAGAAGGGGTACTCCCTGATATACTGCTGCCTACCTCCTGCGTAAGTGCACGTCCTAAATGAGCTTTTTTCTCTGTTCGCTCACCACAATCCAGATTCTTTTTGGGAGTTACCAGTACAGTAACCATACCAGGAAGTACTTATTTTATTAAGCTACTGCTTTTCTTACTCTCAGTGGAGATATTTACTGATAAACAGCTACCTACGCAGCATGTTCATGTCGTTCCTAAATGAGCATGTTCATGTCGTTCCTAAATGAGCTTTTATCTCTCTCCCCTCACTCCAAATCAGATTTTTTTGAGGAGTTCCCAGTACATTATCCTTTCCCCTGTTTAATTACCTTAAGAAGATCCAGCTGTTTTTATTCTCAGAAGGGATACTCCCTGATATACAGCTGCTTACCCCCTTCGTAACTGCAGGTCCTAAATGAGCTTTTTTCTCTGTTCCCTCACCACAATCCAGATTCTTTTGGGGAGTTACCAGTACAGTCACCATACCAGGAAGTACTTCATTTATGAAGCTACTGCTTTTCTTAATCTCAGTGGAGATATTTACAGATAAACAGCTACATACGCAGCATGTTCATGTCGTTCCTAAATGAGGTTTTATCTCTCTCCCCTCGCCACAAATCTGATTCTTCTGAGGAGTTCCAAGTACATTATCCTTTCCCCTGTGTAATTACCTTAACCATCTCCAGCTGTTTTTATTGTCAGAAGGGATACTCCTTGATATACAGCTTTGTACCACCTTCGTAAGTGCAGGTCCTAAATGAGCTTTTTTCTCTGTTCCCTCACCACAATCCAGATTCTTTTGGGGAGTTACCAGTACAGTCACCATACCAGGAAGTACTTAGTTTATTAAGCTACTGCTTTTCTTAATCTCAGTGGAGATATTTACTGATAAACAGCTACATACGCAGCATGTTCATGTCGTTCCTATATGAGGTTTTATCTCTGTCCCCTCACCACAAATCAGATTCTTCTGAGGAGTTCCAAGTACATTATCCTTTCTCCTGTGTAATTACCTAAACAATCTCCAGCTGATTTTATTCTCAGAAGGGATACTCCCTGATATACAGGTGCCTACCCCCTCGTAAGTGCAGGTCCTAAATGAGCTTTTTTCTCTGTTCCCTAACCAAAATCCAGATTCTTTTGGGGAGTTACCAGTACAGTAACCATACCAGGAAGTACTTAATTCATTAAGCTACTGCTTTTCTTAACCTCAGTGGAGATATTTACTGATAAACAGCTACCTACGCAGCATGTTCATGTCGTTCCTAAATGAGCTTTTATCTCTCTCCCTTCACCACAAATCAGATTCTTCTGAGGAGTTCCCAGTACATTATCCTTTCCCCTGTGTAATTACCTTAACATGCTCCAGCTGTTTTTATTCTGAGTAGGGATACTCCCTGATATACAGCTACCTACCCCCTTCGTAAGTGCAGGTCCTAAATAAGCTTTTTTCCCTGTTCCCTCACCAAAATCCAGATTCTTTTGGGGAGTTACCAGTACAGTAACCATACCAGGAAGTACTTAATTTATTACGCTACTGCTTTTATTAATCTCAGTGGAGATATTTACTGATAAACAGCTACCTACGCAGCATGTTCATCTCATTCCTAAATGAGCTTTTATCTCTCACCCCTCACCACGAATCAGATTATTCTGAGGAGTTCCCAGTACATTATCCTTTCCCCTGTGTATTTACCTTAACAAGATCCTGCTGTTTTTATTCTAAGAAGGGATACTCCCTGATATACAGCTGCCTACCCCCTTCGTAACTGCAGGTCCTAAATGAGCTTTTTTCTCTGTTCTCTCACCACAATCCAGATTCTTTTGGGGTGATTCCACTACAGTAACCAAACCAGGAAGTACTTTATTTATTAGGCTACTGCTTTTCTTAATCTCAGTGGAGATATTTACTGATAAACAGCTACCTACGCAGCATGTTCATGTCGTTCCTAAATGAGATTTTATCTCTCTCCCCTCACCACAAATCAGATTCTTCTGAGCAGTTCCCAGTACATTATCCTTTCCCCTGTGTAATTACCTTAACAAGCTGCACCAGTTTTTATTCTCAGAAGGGATACTCCCTGATATACAGCTGCCTACCCCCTGCGTAAGTGCAGGTCCTAAATGAGCATTTTTCTCTGTTCCCTCACCACAATCCAGATTCTTTTGGGGAGTTCCCAGTACAGTAACCATACCATTAAATACTTATTTTATTAAGCTACTGCTTTTCTTAATCTCAGTGGAGATATTTACTGATAAACATCTACCTACGCAGCATGTTCATGTCGTTCCTAAATGAGCTTTTATCTCTCTCCCCTCACCATAAATCAGATTCTTCTGAGGAGTTCCCAGTACATTATCCTTTCCCCTGTGTACTTACCTTAACAAGCTCCAGCTGTATTTATTCTCAGAAGGGATACTCCCTGATATACAGCTGCCTACCCCCTTCGTAAGTGCAGGTCGTAAATGAGCTTTTTTCTCTGTTCCCTCACCACAGTCCAGATTCTTTTAGGGAGTTACCACTACAGTAACCATACCAGGAAGTACTTAATTTATTAAGCTACTGCTTTTCTTAATCTCAGTGGAGATATTTACTGAAAAACAGCTACCTACCCAGTATGTTCATGTCGTTCATAAATGAGCTTTTATATCTCTCCCGTCACCACAAATCAAATTCTTCTGAGGAGTTCCCAGTACATTAACCTTTCCTCGATGTTATTACCTTAACAAGCTCCAGCTGTATTTATTCTCAGAAGGGATACTCCCTGATATACAGCTGCCTACCCCCTTTGTAACTGCAGGTCCTAAATGAGCTTTTTTCTCTGTTCTCTCACCACAATCCAGATTCTTTTGGGGTGATTCCACTACAGTATCCAAACCAGGAAGTACTTTATTTATTAGGCTACTGCTTTTCTTAATCTCAGTGGAGATATTTACTGATAAACAGCTACCTACGCAGCATGTTCATGTCGTTCCTAAATGAGATTTTATCTCTCTCCCCTCACCACAAATCAGATTCTTCTGAGGAGTTCCCAGTAAATTATCCGTCCCCCTGTGTAATTACCTTAACAAGCTGCACCAGTTTTTATTCTCAGAAGGGATACTCCCTGATATACAGCTGCCTACCCCCTTCGTAAGTGCAGGTCCTAAATGAGCATTTTTCTCTGTTCCCTCACCACAATCCAGATTATTTTGGGGAGTTACCAGTACAGTAACCATACCATTAAATACTTATTTTATTAAGCTACTGCTTTTCTTAATCTCAGTGGAGATATTTACTGATAAACATCTACCTACGCAGCATGTTCATGTCGTTCCTAAATGAGCTTTTATCTCTCTCCCCTCACCATAAATCAGATTCTTCTGAGGAGTTCCCAGTACATTATCCTTTCCCCTGTGTACTTACCTTAACAAGCTCCAGCTGTATTTATTCTCAGAAGGGATACTCCCTGATATACAGCTGTCTACCCCCTTCGTAAGTGCAGGTCCTAAATGAGCTTTTTTCTCTGTTCCCTCACCACAGTCCAGATTCTTTTAGGGAGTTACCACAACAGTAACCATACCAGGAAGTACTTAATTTATTAAGCTACTGCTTTTCTTAATCTCAGTGGAGATATTTACTGAAAAACAGCTACCTACCCAGTATGTTCATGTCGTTCATAAATGAGCTTTTATATCTCTCCCGTCACCACAAATCAGATTCTTCTGAGGAGTTCCCAGTACATTAACCTTTCCTCGATGTTATTACCTTAACAAGCTCCAGCTGTATTTATTCTCAGAAGGGATACTCCCTGATATACAGCTGCCTACCCCCTTCGTAACTGCAGGTCCTAAATGAGCTTTTTTCTCTGTTCCCTCACCACAATCCAGATTCTTTGGGGAGTTAACAGTACAGTAACCATACAAGGAAGAACTTAATTTATTAAGCTACTGCTTTTCTTAATCTCAGTGGAGATATTTACTGATAAACTGCTACGTACGCAGCATGTTCCTGTCGTTCCTAAATGAGCTTTTATCTCTCTCTCCTCGGCACAAATCAGATTCTTCTGAGGAGTTCCCAGTACATTATCCTTTCCACTCTCTATTTACCTTAACAAGCTCCAGCTGTTTTTATTCTCAGACGGGATACTCCCTAATATACAGCTGCCTACCCCCTTCGTAAGTGCAGGTCCTAAATGAGCATTTTCTGTGTTCCCTCACCACAATCCAGATTCTTTTGGGGAGTTACCAGTACAGTCACCATACCAGGAAGTACTTCATTTATTAAGCTACTGCTTTTCTTAATCTCAGTGGAGATATTTACAGATAAACAGCTACATACGCAGCATGTTCATGTCGTTCCTAAATGAGGTTTTATCTCTCTCCCCTCGCCACAAATCTGATTCTTCTGAGGAGTTCCAAGTACATTATCCTTTCCCCTGTGTAATTACCTTAACCATCTCCAGCTGTTTTTATTCTCAGAAGGGATACTCCCTGATATACTGCTTTGTACCACCTTCGTAAGTTCAGGTCCTAAATGAGCTTTTTTCTCTGTTCCCTCACCACAATCCAGATTATTTGGGGAATTACCAGTACAGTCACCATACCAGGAAGTACTTAGTTTATTAAGCTACTGCTTTTCTTAATCTCAGTGGAGATATTTACTGATAAACAGCTACATACGCAGCATGTTCATGTCGTTCCTAAATGAGGTTTTATCTCTGTCCCCTCACCACAAATCAGATTCTTCTGAGGAGTTCCAAGTACATTATCCTTTCCCCTGTGTAATTACCTAAACAATCTCCAGCTGATTTTATTCTCAGAAGGGATACTCCCTGATATACAGGTGCCAAAACCCTCGTAAGTGCAGGTCCTAAATGAGCTTTTTTCTCTGTTCCCTAACCAAAATCCAGATTCTTTTGGGGAGTTACCAGTACAGTAACCATACCAGGAAGTACTTAATTCATTAAGCTACTGCTTTTCTTAATCTCAGTGGAGATATTTACTGATAAACAGCTACCTACGCAGCATGTTCATGTCGTTCCTAAATGAGCTTTTATCTCTCACCCCTCACCACGAATCAGATTATTCTGAGGAGTTCCCAGTACATTATCCTTTCCCCTGTGTATTTACCTTAACAAGATCCTGCTGTTTTTATTCTCAGAACGGATACTCCCTGATATACAGCTGCCTACCCCCTTCGTAACTGCAGGTCCTAAATGAGCTTTTTTCTCTGTCCCTCACCACAATCCAGATTCTTTTGGGGAGTTACCAGTAGAGTAACCATACCAGGAAGTACTTAATTTAATAAGCTACTGCTTTTCTTAACCTCAGTGGAGATATTTACTGATAAACAGCTACCTACCCAGTATGTTCATGTCGTTCCTAAATGAGCTTTTATCTCTCTCCCTTCACCACAAATCTGATTCTTCTGAGGAGTTCCCAATACGTTAACCTGTCCTCGATGTAATTACCTTAACATGTTCCAGCTGTTCTTATTCTCAGAAGGGATACTCCCTGATATACAGCTGTGTACCACATTCGTAAGTGCAGGTCCTAAATGAGCTTTTTTCTCTGTTCCCTCACCACAATCCAGATTCTTTTGGGGTTACCAGTACAGTAACCATTCCAGGAAGTACTCAATTTTTAAGCTACTGCTTTTCTTAATCTCAGTGGAGATATTTCCTGATAAACAGCTACCTACCCAGTATGTTCAGGTCGTTCCTAAATGAGCTTTTATCTCTCTCCCCTCACCACAAATCAGATTCTTCTGAGGAGTTCCCAGTACATTATCCTTTCCCCTGTGTAATTACCTTAACAAGCACCAGCTGTTCTTATTCTCAGAAGGGGTACTCCCTGATATACTGCTGCCTACCTCCTGCGTAAGTGCACGTCCTAAATGAGCTTTTTTCTCTGTTCGCTCACCACAATCCAGATTCTTTTTGGGAGTTACCAGTACAGTAACCATACCAGGAAGTACTTATTTTATTAAGCTACTGCTTTTCTTACTCTCAGTGGAGATATTTACTGATAATCAGCTACCTACGCAGCATGTTCATGTCGTTCCTAAATGAGCATGTTCATGTCGTTCCTAAATGAGTTTTTATCTCTCTCCCCTCACTACAAATCAGATTTTTGAGGAGTTCCCAGTACATTATCCTTTCCCCTGTTTAATTACCTTAAGGAGATCCAGCTGTTTTTATTCTCAGAAGGGATACTCCCTGATATACAGCTGCCTACCCCCTTCGTAACTGCAGGTCCTAAATGAGCTTTTTTCTCTGTTCCCTCAACACAATCCAGATTCTTTTGGGGAGTTACCAGTAAAGAAACCATACCAGGAAGTACTTAATTTATTAAGCCACTGCTTTTTTTAACTCAGTGGAGATATTTACTGATAAACACTACCTACCCAGCATTTTCATGTCGTTCCTAATTGAGCTTTTATCTCTCTCCCCTCACCACAAATCACATTCTTCTGAGGAGTTCCCAGTACATTATCCTTTCCCCTGAGTAATTACCTTAACAAGCTCCTGCTGTTTTTATTCTAAGAAGGGATACTCCCTGATATTCAGCTGCCTACCCCCTTCGTAAGTTCAGGTCCAAAATGAGCTTTTTTTCTCTGTTCCCTCACCACAATCCAGATTCTTTTGGGGAGTTTCCAGTACAGTAACTATACCAGGAAGTACTTAATTTATTAAGCTACTGCTTTTCTTAATCTCAGTGGAGATATTTACTGATAAACTGCTACCTACGCAGCATGTTCATGTCGTTCAAAAATGAGCTTTTATCTCTCTCCCCTCACCATAAATCAGATTCTTCTGAGGATTTCCCAGTACATTATCCTTTCCCCTGTGTAATTACCTTAACAAGCTCCAGCTGTTTTTATTCTCAGAAGGGATACTCCCTGATATACAGCTTCCTACCCCCTTCGTAAGTACAGGTCCTAAATGAGCTTTTTTCTCTGTTCCCTCACCACAATCCAGAATCTTTGCGGGAGTTACCAGTACAGTAACCATACCAGGAACTTCTTAATTTATTAAGCTACTGCTTTTCTTAATCTCAGTGGAGATATTTACTGATAAACAGCTAATACCCAGTATGTTCATGTCTTTCCTAAATGAGCTTTTATCTCTCTCCCCTCACCACAAATCAGATTCTTCTGAGGAGTTACCAGTACATTAACCTTACCTCTATATAATTACCTTAACAAGCTCCAGCTGTTCTTACTCTCAGAAAGGATACTCCCTGATATACTGCTGCCTACCCTCTGCGTAAGTGCAGGTACTAAATGAGCTTTTTTCTCCTGTTCCCTCACCAAAATCCAGATTCTTGTGGGGAGTTACCAGTACAGTAACCATACCATGAAGTACTTAATTTATTACGCTACTGCTTTTCTTAATCTCAGTGGAGATATTTACTGATAAACAGCTACCTACGCAGCATGTTCATCTCATTCCTAAATGAGCTTTTATCTCTCACCCCTCACCACGAATCAGATTATTCTGAGGAGTTCCCAGTACATTATCCTTTCCCCTGTGTATTTACCTTAACAAGATCCTGCTGTTTTTATTCTCAGAACGGATACTCCCTGATATACAGCTGCCTACCCCCTTCGTAACTGCAGGTCCTAAATGAGCTTTTTTCTCTGTCCCTCACCACAATCCAGATTCTTTTGGGGAGTTACCAGTAGAGTAACCATATCAGGAAGTACTTAATTTAATAAGCTACTGCTTTTCTTAACCTCAGTGGAGATATTTACTGATAAACAGCTACCTACCCAGTATGTTCATGTCGTTCCTAAATGAGCTTTTATCTCTCTCCCCTTCACCACAAATCAGATTCTTCTGAGGAGTTCCCAATACGTTAACCTTCCTCGATGTAATTACCTTAACATATTCCAGCTGTTCTTATTCTCAGAAGGGATACTCCCTGATATACAGCTGTGTACCACATTCGTAAGTGCAGGTCCTAAATGAGCTTTTTTCTCTGTTCCCTCACCACAATCCAGATTCTTTTGGGGCGTTACCAGTACAGTAACCATTCCAGGAAGTACTCAATTTTTAAGCTACTGCTTTTCTTAATCTCAGTGGAGATATTTCCTGATAAACAGCTACCTACCCAGTATGTTCAGGTCGTTCCTAAATGTGCTTTTATCTCTCTCCCCTCACCACAAATCAGATTCTTCTGAGGAGTTCCCAGTACATTATCCTTTCCCCTGTGTAATTACCTTAACAAGCACCAGCTGTTCTTATTCTCAGAAGGGGTACTCCCTGATATACTGCTGCCTACCTCCTGCGTAAGTGCAGGTCCTAAATGAGCTTTTTTCTCTGTTCTCTCACCACAATCCAGATTCTTTTTGGGAGTTACCAGTACAGTAACCATACCAGGAAGTACTTATTTTATTAAGCTACTGCTTTTCTTACTCTCAGTGGAGATATTTACTGATAATCAGCTACCTACGCAGCATGTTCATGTCGTTCCTAAATGAGCATGTTCATGTCGTTCCTAAATGAGCTTTTATCTCTCTCCTCTCACTACAAATCAGATTTTTATGAGGAGTTCCCAGTACATTATCCTTTCCCCTGTTTAATTACCTTAAGAAGATCCAGCTGTTTTTATTCTCAGAAGGGATACTCCCTGATATACAGCTGCCTACCCCCTTCGTAACTGCAGGTCCTAAATGAGCTTTTTTCTCTGTTCCCTCACCACAATCCAGATTCTTTTGGGGAGTTACCAGTACAGTCACCATACCAGGAAATACTTCATTTATTAAGCTACTGCTTTTCTTAATCTCAGTGGAGATATTTACAGATAAACAGCTACATACGCAGCATGTTCATGTCGTTCCTAAATGAGCTTTTATCTCTCTCCCCTCACCACGAATCAGATTCTTCTGAGGAGTTCCCAAGTACATTATCCTTTCCCCTGTGTAATTACCTTAACATCTCCAGCTGTTTTTATTCTCAGAAGGGATACTCCCTGATATACAGCTGTTGTACCACCTTCGTAAGTGCAGGTCCTAAATGAGCTTTTTTCTCTGTTCCCTCACCACAATCCAGATTCTTTTGGGGAGTTACCAGTACAGTAACCATACCAGGAAGTACTTAATTTATTAAGCTACTGCTTTTCTTAATCTCAGTGGAGATATTTACTGATAAACAGCTACCTACGCAGCATGTTCATGTCGTTCCTAAATGAGCTTTTATCTCTCTCCCCTCACCACAAATCAGATTCTTCTGAGGAGTTCCCAGTACATTAAACCTTTCCTCAATGTGTAATTACCTTAACAAGCTCCAGCTGTTCTTATTCTCAGAAGGGATACTCCCTGATATACAGCTGCCTACCCCTTCGTAAGTGCAGGTCCTAAATGAGCTTTTTTCTCTGTTCCCTCACCACAATCCAGATTCTTTTGGGAGTTACCAGTACAGTAACCATACCAGGAAGTACTTAATTTATTAAGCTACTGCTTTTCTTAATCTCAGTGGAGATATTTACTGATAAACAGCTACCTACCCAGTATGTTCCATGTGTTCATGTCGTTCCTAAATGAGCTTTTATCTCTCTCCCCTCACCACAAATCAGATTCTTCTGAGGAGTTCCCAGTACATTAACCTTCCTCGATGTAATTACCTTAACAAGCTCCAGCTGTTCTTATTCTCAGAAGGGATACTCCCTGATATACAGCTGCCTACCCCTTCGTAAGTGCAGGTCCTAAATGAGCTTTTTTCTCTGTTCCCTCACCACAATCCAGATTCTTTTGGGGTTACCAGTACAGTACCATACCAGGAAGTACTTAATTTATTAAGCTACTGCTTTTCTTAATCTCAGTGGAGATATTTACTGATAAACAGCTACCTACGCAGCATGTTCATGTCGTTCCTAAATGAGCTTTTATCTCTCTCCCCTCACCACAAATCAGATTCTTCTGAGGAGTTCCCAGTACATTATCCTTTCCCCTGTGTAATTACCTTAACATCTCCAGCTGTTTTTATTCTCAGAAGGGATACTCCCTGATATACAGCTGCCTACCACCTTCGTAAGTGCAGGTCCTAAATGAGCTTTTTTCTCTGTTCCCTCACCACAATCCAGATTCTTTTGGGGAGTTACCAGTACAGTACCATACCAGGAAGTACTTAATTTATTAAGCTACTGCTTTTCTTAATCTCAGTTGGAGATATTTACTGATAAACAGCTACCTACGCAGCATGTTCATGTCGTTCCTAAATGAGCTTTTATCTCTCTCCCCTCACCACAAATCAGATTCTTCTGAGGAGTTCCCAGTACATTATCCTTTCCCTGTGTAATTACCTTAACAAGCTCCAGCTGTTTTTATCTCAGAAGGGATACTCCCTGATATACAGCTGCCTACCACCCTTCGTGTGTGCAGGTCCTAAATGAGCTTTTTTCTCTGTTCCCTCACCACAATCCAGATTCTTTTGGGGAGTTACCAGTACAGTAACCATACCAGGAAGTACTTAATTTATTAAGCCACTGCTTTTCTTAATCTCAGTGGAGATATTTACTGATAAACACCTACCTACCCAGCATTTTCATGTCGTTCCTAATTGAGCTTTTATCTCTCTCCCCTCACCACAAATCAGATTCTTCTGAGGAGTTCCCAGTACATTATCCTTTCCCCTGAGTAATTACCTTAACAAGCTCCAGCTGTTTTTATTCTAGAAGGGATACTCCCTGATATACAGCTGCCTACCCCCTTCGTAAGTGCAGGTCCTAAATGAGCTTTTTTCTCTGTTCCCTCACCACAATCCAGATTCTTTTGGGGAGTTTCCAGTACAGTAACCATACCAGGAAGTACTTAATTTATTAAGCTACTGCTTTTCTTAATCTCAGTGGAGATATTTACTGATAAACAGCTACCTACGCAGCATGTTCATGTCGTTCCTAAAAATGAGCTTTTATCTCTCTCCCCTCACCACAAATCAGATTCTTCTGAGGAGTTCCCAGTACATTATCCTTTCCCCTGTGTAATTACCTTAACAAGTCCAGCTGTTTTTATTCTCAGAAGGGATACTCCCTGATATACAGCTTCCTACCCCCTTCGTAAGTGCAGGTCCTAAATGAGCTTTTTTCTCTGTTCCCTCACCACAATCCAGATTCTTTGGGGAGTTACCAGTACAGTAACCATACCAGGAACTACTTAATTTATTAAGCTACTGCTTTTCTTAATCTCAGTGGAGATATTTACTGATAAACAGCTAATACCCAGTATGTTCATGTCGTTCCTAAATGAGCTTTTATCTCTCTCCCCTCACCACAAATCAGATTCTTCTGAGGAGTTCCAGTACATTATCCTTTCCCCTGTGTAATTACCTTAACAAGCTCCAGCTGTTCTTATTCTCAGAAGGATACTCCCTGATATACTGCTGCCTACCTCTGCGTAAGTGCAGGTCCTAAATGAGCTTTTTTCTCTGTTCCCTCACCACAATCCAGATTCTTTTGGGGAGTTACCAGTACAGTAACCATACCAGGAAGTACTTAATTTATTAAGCTACTGCTTTTCTTAATCTCAGTGGAGATATTTAC
>NW_025956103.1:0-44659 GCF_023159225.1 Perognathus longimembris pacificus | reverse complement strand
GGGTAGGCTGCTGTATATCAGGGAGTAAACCGTCTGAGAATAATAACAGCTGGAGCTTGTTAAGGTAATTACACAGGGGAAAGGATAATGTACTGGGAACTCCTCAGAAGAATCTGATTTGTGGTGACGGAAGAGAGATAAAAGCTCATTTAGGAACGACATGAACATGCTGCCTAGGTAGCTGTTTATCAGTAAATATCTCCACTGAGATTAAGAAAAGCAGTAGCTTAATAAATTCAGTACTTCCTGGTATGGTTCGGTACTGGTAACTCCCCAAAAGAATCTGGATTGTGGTGAGGGAACAGAGAATAAAGCTCATTTAGGACCTGCATTTACTAAGGCGGTAGGCAGTTGTACATCAGGGAGTAAACCTTCTGAGAATAAAAACAGCTGGAGCTTGTTAAGGTAATTACACAGGGGAAAGGATAATGTACTGGGAACTCCTCAGAAGAATCTGATTTGTGGTGAGGGGAGAGAGATAAAAGCTCATTTAAGAACGACATGAACATGCTGCGTAGGTAGCTGTTTATCAGTAAATATCTCCACTGAGATTAAGAAAAGCAGTAGCTTAATAAATTAAGTACTTCCTGGTATGGTTACGGTACTGGTAACGCCCAAAAGAATCTGGATTGTGGTGAGGGAACAGAGAAAAAAGCTCATTTAGGACCTGCACTTACGAAGGGGGTAGGCAGCTGTATATCAGGGAGTAAACCTTCTGAGAATAAAAACAGCTGGAGCTTGTTAAGGTAATTACACAGGGGAAAGGAAAATGTACTGGGAACTCCTCAGAAGAATCTGACTTGTGGTGAGTGGAGAGAGATAAAAGCTCATTTAGGAACGACATGCACATGCTGCGTAGGTAGCTGTTTACCAGTAAATATCTCCACTGAGATTAAGAAAAGCAGTATCTTAATAAATTAAGTACTTCCTGGTATGGTTACTGTTCTGGTAACTCCACAAAAGAATCTGGATTGTGGTGAGGGAACAGAGAAAAAACTCATTTAGGACCTGCACTTACGAAGGGGGTAGGCAGCTGTATATCAGGGAGTAAACCTTCTGAGAATAAAAACAGCTGAGCTTGTTAAGGTAATTACACACGGGAAAGGATAATGTACTGGGAACTCCTCAGAAGAATCTGATTTGGTGAGGGGAGAGAGATAAAAGCTCATTTAGGAACGACATGAACATGCTGCGTAGGTAGCTGTTTATCAGTAAATATCTCCACTGAGTTTAAGAAAAGCAGTAGCTTAATAAATTAAGTACTTCCTGGTATGGTTAGTGTACTGGTAACTCCCCAAAAGAATCTGGATTGTGGTGAGGGAACAGAGAAAAAAGCTCATTTAGGACCTGCACTTACGAAGGGGGTAGGCAGCTGTATTTCAGGGAGTAAACCTTTTGAGAATAAAAACAGCTGGAGCTTGTTAAGGGAATTACACAGGGGAAAGGATAATGTACTGGGAACTCCTCAGAAGAATCTGATTTGTGGTGAGGGGAGAGAGATAAAAGCTCATTTAGGTACGACAAGAACATGCTGCGTAGGAAGCTGTTTATCAGTAAATATCTCCACTGAGATTAAGAAAAGCAGTAGCTTAATAAATTAAGTACTTCCTGGTATGGTTACTGTACTGGTAACTCCCCAAAAGAATCTGGATTGTGGTGAGGGAACAGAGAAAAAAGCTCATTTAGGACCTGCACTTACGAAGGGGGTAGGCAGCTGTATATCAAGGAGTAAACCTTCTGAGAATAAAAACATCTGGAGCTTGTTAAGGTAATTACACAGGGGAAAGGATAGTGTACTCAGAAGAATCTGATTTGTTTTGATGGGAGAGAGATAAAAGCTCATTTAGGAACGACATGAACATGCTGCGTAGGTAGCTGTTTTTCAGTAAATATCTCCACTGAGATTAAGAAATGCAGTACCTTAATAAATTAAGTACTTCCTGGTATGGTTACTGTACTGGTAACTCCCCAAAAGAATCTGGATTGTGGTGAGGGAACAGAGAAAAAAGCTCATTTAGGACCTGCACTTACGAAAGGGGTAGGCAGCTGTATATCAGGGAGTAAACCTTCTGAGAATAAAAACAGCTGGAGCTTGTTAAGGGAATTACACAAGGGAAAGGATAATGTACTGGGAACTCCTCAGAAGAATCTGATTTGTGGTGAGGGGAGAGAGATATATCCCCTTTAGGAACGACATGAACATGCTGCGTAGGTAGCTGTCTATCAGTAAATATCTCCACTGAGAGTAAGAAAAGCAGTAGCTTAAAAAATTAAGTACTTCCTGGTATGGTTACTGTACTGGTAACTCGCCAAAAGAATCTGGATTGTGGTGAAGGAAGAGAAAAAAGCTCATTTAGGACCTGCACTTACGAAGGGGGTAGGCAGTTGTATATCAGGGAGTAAACCTTCTGAGAATCAAAACAGCTGGAGCTTGTTAAGGGAATTACACAGGGGAAAGGATAATGTACTGGGAACTCCTCAGAAGAATCTGAATTGTGGTGAAGGGAGAGAGATAAAAGCTCATTTAGAAACGACATGAACATGCTGCGTAGGTAGCTCTTTATCAGTAAATATCTCCACTGAGATTAAGAAAAGCAGTAGCTTAATAATTTAAGTACTTCCTGGTATGGTTACTTTACTGGTAACTCCCCAAAAGAATCTGGATTGTGGTGAGGGAACAGAGAAAAAAGCTCATTTAGGACCTGCACTTACGAAAGGGGGGTAGGCAGCTGTATATCAGGGAGTAAACCTTCTGAGAATAAAAACAGCTGGAGCTTGTTAAGGTAATTACACAGGGGAAAGGATAATGTACTGGGAACAATTCAGGAGAATCTGATTTGTGGTGAGGGGAGAGAGATAAAAGCTCATTTAGGAACGACATGAACATGCTTCGTAGGTAGCTGTTTATCAGTAAATATCTCCACTGAGTTTAAGAAAAGCAGTAGCTTAATAAATTAAGTACTTCATGGTATCGTTACTGTACTGGTAACTCCCCAAAAGAATCTGGATTTTGGTGAGGGAACAGAGAAAAAAAGCTCATTTAGGACCTGCACTTACGAAGGGGGTAGGCAGCTGTATATCAGGGAGTAAACCTTCTGAGAATAAAAAACAGCTGGAGCTTGTTAAGGTAATTACACAGGGGAAAGGATAATGTACTGGGAATTCCTCAGAACAATCTGATTTTTGGTGAGGGGAGAGAGATAAAAGCTCATTTAGGAACGCCATGGACATGCTGCATACGTAGCTGTTTATCAGTAAATATCTCCACTGAGATTAAGAAAAGCAGTAGCTTAATAAATAAAGTACTTCCTGGTATGGTTACTGTACTGGTAACTCCCCAAAAGAATCTAGATTGTGGTGAGGGATCCGAGAAAAAAGCTCATTTATGACCTGCACTTACGAAGGGGGTAGGCTGCTGTATATCAGGGAGTAAACCGTCTGAGAATAAAAACAGCTGGAGCTTGTTAAGGTAATTACACAGGGGAAAGGATAATGTACTGGGAACTCCTCAGAAGAATCTGATTTGTGGTGACGGAAGAGAGATAAAAGCTCATTTAGGAACGACATGAACATGCTGCGTAGGTAGCTGTTTATCAGTAAATATCTCCACTGAGATTAAGAAAAGCAGTAGCTTAATAAATTCAGTACTTCCTGGTATGGTTACTGTACTGGTAATTCCCCAAAAGAATCTGGATTGTGGTGAGGGAACAGAGAATAAAGCTCATTTAGGACCTGCACTTACGAAGCGGGTAGGCAGTTGTATATCAGGGAGTAAACCTTCTGAGAATAAAAACAGCTGGAGCTTGTTAAGGTAATTACACAGGGGAAAGGATAATGTACTGGGAACTCCTCAGAAGAATCTGATTTGTGGTGAGGGGAGAGTGATAAAAGCTCATTTAAGAACGACATGAACATGCTTCGTAGGTAGCTGTTTATCAGTAAATATCTCCACTGAGATTAAGAAAAGCAGTACCTTAATAAATTAAGTACTTCCTGGTATGGTTACTTGTACTGGTAACGCCCAAAAGAATCTGGATTGTGGTGAGGGGAACAGAGAAAAAAGCTCATTTAGGACCTGCACTTACGAAGGGGGTAGGCAGCTGTATATCAGGGAGTAAACCTTCTGAGAATAAAAACAGCTGGAGCTTGTTAAGGTAATTACACAGGGGAAAGGATAATGTACTGGGAACTCCTCAGAAGAATCTGATTTGTGGTGAGTGGAGAGAGATAAAAGCTCATTTAGGAACGACATGCACATGCTGCGTAGGTAGCTGTTTACCAGTAAATATCTCCACTGAGATTAAGAAAAGCAGTATCTTAATAAATTAAGTACTTCCTGGTATGGTTATTGTTCTGGTAACTCCACAAAAGAATCTGGATTGTGGTGAGGGAACAGAGAAAAAACTCATTTAGGACCTGCACTTACGAAGGGGGTAGGCAGCTGTATATCAGGGAGTAAACCTTCTGAGAATAAAAACAGCTGGAGCTTGTTAAGGTAATTACACAGGGGAAAGGATAATGTACTGGGAATTCCTCAGAAGAATCTGATTTGTGGTGAGGGGAGAGAGATAAAAGCTCATTTAGGAACGCCATGAACATGCTGCATACGTAGCTGTTTATCAGTAAATATCTCCACTGAGATTAAGAAAAGCAGTAGCTTAATAAATAAAGTACTTCCTGGTATGGTTACTGTACTGGTAACTCCCCAAAAGAATCTAGATTGTGGTGAGGGAACAGAGAAAAAAGCTCATTTATGACCTGCAACTTACGAAGGGGGTAGGCTGCTGTATATCAGGGAGTAAACCGTCTGAGAATAAAAACAGCTGGAGCTTGTTAAAGTAATTACACAGGGGAAAGGATAATGTACTGGGAACTCCTCAGAAGAATCTGATTTGTGGTGACGGAAGAGAGATAAAAGCTCATTTAGGAACGACATGAACATGCTGCCTAGGTAGCTGTTTATCAGTAAATATCTCCACTGAGATTAAGAAAAGCAGTAGCTTAATAAATTCAGTACTTCCTGGTATGGTTACTGTACTGGTAAATACCCAAAAGAATCTGGATTGTGGTGAGGGAACAGAGAATAAAGCTCATTTAGGACCTGCACTTACGAAGCGGGTAGGCAGTTGTTCATCAGGGAGTAAACCTTCTGAGAATAAAAACAGCTGGAGCTTGTTAAGGTAATTACAAAGGGGAAAGGATAATGTACTGGGAACTCCTCAGAAGAATCTGATTCGTGGTGAGGGGAGAGAGATAAAAGCTCATTTAAGAACGACATGAACATGCTGCGTAGGTAGCTGTTTATCAGTAAATATCTCCACTGAGATTAAGAAAAGCAGTAGCTTAATAAATTAAGTACTTCCTGGTATGGTTACTGTACTGGTAACGCCCAAAAGAATCTGGATTGTGGTGAGGGAACAGAGAAAAAAGCTCATTTAGGACCTGCACTTACGAAGGGGGTAGGCAGCTGTATATCAGGGAGTAAACCTTCTGAGAATAAAAACAGCTGGAGCTTGTTAAGGTAATTACACAGGGGAAAGGAAAATGTACTGGGAACTCCTCAGAAGAATCTGATTTGTGGTGAGGGGAGAGAGATAAAAGCTCATTTATGAACGACATGCACATGCTGCGTAGGTAGCTGTTTTACAAGTAAATATCTCCACTGAGATTAAGAAAAGCAGTATCTTAATAAATTAAGTACTTCCTGGTATGGTTACTGTTCTGGTAACTCCACAAAAGAATCTGGATTGTGGTGAGGGAACAGAGAAAAAACTCATTTAGGACCTGCACTTACGAAGGGGGGTAGGCAGCTGTATATCAGGGAGTAAACCTTCTGAGAATAAAAACAGCTGGAGCTTGTTAAGGTAATTACACACGGGAAAGGATAATGTACTGGGAACTCCTCAGAAGAATCTGATTTGGTGAGGGGGAGAGAGATAAAAGCTCATTTAGGAACGACATGAACATGCTGCGTAGGTAGCTGTTTATCAGTAAATATCTCCACTGAGTTTAAGAAAAGCAGTAGCTTAATAAATTAAGTACTTCCTGGTATGGTTAGTTTACTGGTAACTCCCCAAAAGAATCTGGATTGTGGTGAGGGAACAGAGAAAAAAGCTCATTTAGGACCTGCACTTACGAAGGGGGTAGGCAGCTGTATTTCAGGGAGTAAACCTTTTGAGAATAAAAACAGCTGGAGCTTGTTAAGGGAATTACACAGGGGAAAGGATAATGTACTGGGAACTCCTCAGAAGAATCTGATTTGTGGTGAGGGGAGAGAGATAAAAGCTCATTTAGGAACGACAAGAACATGCTGCGTAGGAAGCTATTTATCAGTAAATATCTCCACTGAGATTAAGAAAAGCAGTAGCTTAATAAATTCAGTACTTCCTGGTATGGTTACTGTACTGGTAACTCCCCAAAAGAATCTGGATTGTGGTGAGGGAACAGAGAAAAAAGCTCATTTAGGACCTGCACTTACGAAGGGGGTAGGCAGCTGTATATCAAGGAGTAAACCTTCTGAGAATAAAAACAGCTGGAGCTTGTTAAGGTAATTACACAGGGGAAAGGATAATGTACTCAGAAGAAACTGATTTGTGGTGATGGGAGAGAGATAAAAGCTCATTTAGGAACGACATGAACATGCTGCGTAGGTAGCTGTTTTTCAGTAAATATCTCCACTGAGATTAAGAAAAGCAGTACCTTAATAAATTAAGTACTTCCTGGTATGGTTCCTGTACTGGTAACTCCCCAAAAGAATCTGGATTGTGGTGAGGGAACAGAGAAAAAAGCTCATTTAGGACCTGCACTTACGAAAGGGGTAGGCAGCTGTATATCAGGGAGTAAACCTTCTGAGAATAAAAACAGCTGGAACTTGTTAAGGGAATTACACAGGGGAAAGGATAATGTACTGGGAACTCCTCAGAAGAATCTGATTTGTGGTGACGGAAGAGAGATAAAAGCTCATTTAGGAACGACATGAACATGCTGCCTAGGTAGCTGTTTATCAGTAAATATCTCCACTGAGATTAAGAAAAGCAGTAGCTTAATAAATTCAGTACTTCCTGGTATGGTTACTGTACTGGTAAATCCCCAAAAGTATCTGGATTGTGGTGAGGGAACAGAGAATAAAGCTCATTTAGGACCTGCACTTACGAAGCGGGTAGGCAGTTGTACATCAGGGAGTAAACCTTCTGAGAATAAAAACAGCTGGAGCTTGTTAAGGTAATTACACAGGGGAAAGGATAATGTACTGGGAACTCCTCAGAAGAATCTGATTTGTGGTGAGGGGAGAGAGATAAAAGCTCATTTAAGAACGACATGAACATGCTGCGTAGGTAGGTGTTTATCAGTAAATATCTCCACTGAGATTAAGAAAAGCAGTAGCTTAATAAATTAAGTACTTCCTGGTATGGTTACTGTACTGGTAACGCCCAAAAGAATCTGGATTGTGGTGAGGGAACAGAGAAAAAAAGCTCATTTAGGACCTGCACTTACGAAGGGGGTAGGCAGCTGTATATCAGGGAGTAAACCTTCTGAGAATAAAAACAGCTGGAGCTTGTTAAGGTAATTACACAAGGGAAAGGAAAATGTACTGGGAACTCCTCAGAAGAATCTGATTTGTGGTGAGTGGAGAGAGATAAAAGCTCATTTAGGAACGACATGCACATGCTGCGTAGGTAGCTGTTTACCAGTAAATATCTCCACTGAGATTAAGAAAAGCAGTATCTTAATAAATTAAGTAATTCCTGGTATGGTTACTGTTCTGGTAACTCCACAAAAGAATCTGGATTGTGGTGAGGGAACAGAGAAAAAACTCATTTAGGACCTGCACTTACGAAGGGGGTAGGCAGCTGTATATCAGGGAGTAAACCTTCTGAGAATAAAAACAGCTGGAGCTTGTTAAGGTAATTACACACGGGAAAGGATAATGTACTGGAACTCCTCAGAAGAATTTGATTTGGTGAGGGGAGAGAGATAAAAGCTCATTTAGGAACGACATGAACATGCTGCGTAGGTAGCTGTTTATCAGTAAATATCTCCACTGAGTTTAAGAAAAGCAGTAGCTTAATAAATTAAGTACTTCCTGGTATGGTTAGTGTACTGGTAACTCCCCAAAAGAATCTGGATTGTGGTGAGGGAACAGAGAAAAAAGCTCATTTAGGACCTGCACTTACGAAGGGGGTAGGCAGCTGTATTTCAGGGAGTAAACCTTTTGAGAATAAAAACAGCTGGAGCTTGTTAAGGGAATTACACAAGGGAAAGGATAATGTACTCAGAAGAATCTGATTTGTGGTGATGGGAGAGAGATAAAAGCTCATTTAGGAACGACATGAACATGCTGCGTAGGTAGCTGTTTTTCAGTAAATATCTCCACTGAGATTAAGAAAAGCAGTAGCTTAATAAATTAAGTACTTCCTGGTATGGTTACTGTACTGGTAACTCCCCAAAAGAATCTGGATTGTGGTGAGGGAACAGAGAAAAAAGCTCATTTAGGACCTGCACTTACGAAAGGGGTAGGCAGCTGTATATCAGGGAGTAAACCTTCTGAGAATAAAAACAGCTGGAGCTTGTTAAGGGAATTACACAAGGGAAAGGATAATGTACTGGGAACTCCTCAGAAGAATCTGATTTGTGGTGAGGGGAGAGAGATATATCCCCTTTAGGAACGACATGAACATGCTGCGTAGGTAGCTGTCTATCAGTAAATATCTCCACTGAGAGTAAGAAAAGCAGTAGCTTAAAAAATTAAGTACTTCCTGGTATGGTTACTGTACTGGTAACTCGCCAAAAGAATCTGGATTGTGGTGAAGGAAGAGAAAAAAGCTCATTTAGGACCTGCACTTACGAAGGGGGTAGGCAGTTGTATATCAGGGAGTAAACCTTCTGAGAATCAAAACAGCTGGAGCTTGTTAAGGGAATTACACAGGGGAAAGGATAATGTACTGGGAACTCCTCAGAAGAATCTGAATTGTGGTGAAGGGAGAGAGATAAAAGCTCATTTAGAAACGACATGAACATGCTGCGTAGGTAGCTCTTTATCAGTAAATATCTCCACTGAGATTAAGAAAAGCAGTAGCTTAATAATTTAAGTACTTCCTGGTATTGTTACTTTACTGGTAACTCCCCAAAAGAATCTGGATTGTGGTGAGGGAACAGAGAAAAAAGCTCATTTAGGACCTGCACTTACGAAGGGGGTAGGCAGCTGTATATCAGGGAGTAAACCTTCTGAGAATAAAAACAGCTGGAGCTTGTTAAGGTAATTACACAGGGGAAAGGATAATGTACTGGGAACAATTCAGGAGAATCTGATTTGTGGTGAGGGGAGAGAGATAAAAGCTCATTTAGGAACGACATGAACATGCTTCGTAGGTAGCTGTTTATCAGTAAATATCTCCACTGAGATTAAGAAAAGCAGTAGCTTAATAAATTAAGTACTTCATGGTATCGTTACTGTACTGGTAACTCCCCAAAAGAATCTGGATTTTGGTGAGGGAACAGAGAAAAAAGCTCATTTAGGACCTGCACTTACGAAGGGGGTAGGCAGCTGTATATCAGGGAGTAAACCTTCTGAGAATAAAAACAGCTGGAGCTTGTTAAGGTAATTACACAGGGGAAAGGATAATGTACTGGGAATTCCTCAGAACAATCTGATTTGTGGTGAGGGGAGAGAGATAAAAGCTCATTTAGGAACGCCATGAACATGCTGCATACGTAGCTGTTTATCAGTAAATATCTCCACTGAGATTAAGAAAAGCAGTAGCTTAATAAATTCAGTACTTCCTGGTATGGTTACTGTACTGGTAAATCCCCAAAAGTATCTGGATTGTGGTGAGGGAACAGAGAATAAAGCTCATTTAGGACCTGCACTTACGAAGCGGGTAGGCAGTTGTACATCAGGGAGTAAACCTTCTGAGAATAAAAACAGCTGGAGCTTGTTAAGGTAATTACACAGGGGAAAGGATAATGTACTGGGAACTCCTCAGAAGAATCTGATTTGTGGTGACGGAAGAGAGATAAAAGCTCATTTAGGAACGACATGAACATGCTGCGTAGGTAGCTGTTTATCAGTAAATATCTCCACTGAGATTAAGAAAAGCAGTAGCTTAATAAATTCAGTACTTCCTGGTATGGTTACTGTACTGGTAAATCCCCAAAAGTATCTGGATTGTGGTGAGGGAACAGAGAATAAAGCTCATTTAGGACCTGCACTTACGAAGCGGGTAGGCAGTTGTACATCAGGGAGTAAACCTTCTGAGAATAAAAACAGCTGGAGCTTGTTAAGGTAATTACACAGGGGAAAGGATAATGTACTGGGAACTCCTCAGAAGAATCTGATTTGTGGTGAGGGGAGAGAGATAAAAGCTCATTTAAGAACGACATGAACATGCTGCGTAGGTAGGTGTTTATCAGTAAATATCTCCACTGAGATTAAGAAAAGCAGTAGCTTAATAAATTAAGTACTTCCTGGTATGGTTACTGTACTGGTAACGCCCAAAAGAATCTGGATTGTGGTGAGGGAACAGAGAAAAAAGCTCATTTAGGACCTGCACTTACGAAGGGGGTAGGCAGCTGTATATCAGGGAGTAAACCTTCTGAGAATAAAAACAGCTGGAGCTTGTTAAGGTAATTACACAAGGGAAAGGAAAATGTACTGGGAACTCCTCAGAAGAATCTGATTTGTGGTGAGTGGAGAGAGATAAAAGCTCATTTAGGAACGACATGCACATGCTGCGTAGGTAGCTGTTTACCAGTAAATATCTCCACTGAGATTAAGAAAAGCAGTATCTTAATAAATTAAGTAATTCCTGGTATGGTTACTGTTCTGGTAACTCCACAAAAGAATCTGGATTGTGGTGAGGGAACAGAGAAAAAACTCATTTAGGACCTGCACTTACGAAGGGGGTAGGCAGCTGTATATCAGGGAGTAAACCTTCTGAGAATAAAAACAGCTGGAGCTTGTTAAGGTAATTACACACGGGAAAGGATAATGTACTGGGAACTCCTCAGAAGAATTTGATTTGGTGAGGGGAGAGAGAAAAAAGCTCATTTAGGAACCACATGAACATGCTGCGTAGGTAGCTGTTTATCAGTAAATATCTCCACTGAGTTTAAGAAAAGCAGTAGCTTAATAAATTAAGTACTTCCTGGTATGGTTAGTGTACTGGTAACTCCCCAAAAGAATCTGGATTGTGGTGAGGGAACAGAGAAAAAAGCTCATTTAGGACCTGCACTTACGAAGGGGGTAGGCAGCTGTATTTCAGGGAGTAAACCTTTTGAGAATAAAAACAGCTGGAGCTTGTTAAGGGAATTACACAGGGGAAAGGATAATGTACTGGGAACTCCTCAGAAGAATCTGATTTGTGGTGAGGGGAGAGAGATAAAAGCTCATTTAGGAACGACAAGAACATGCTGCGTAGGAAGCTGTTTATCAGTAAATATCTCCACTGAGATTAAGAAAAGCAGTAGCTTAATAAATTAAGTACTTCCTGGTATGGTTACTGTACTGGTAACTCCCCAAAAGAATCTGGATTGTGGTGAGGGAACAGAGAAAAAAGCTCATTTAGGACCTGCACTTACGAAGGGGGTAGGCAGCTGTATATCAAGGAGTAAACCTTCTGAGAATAAAAACAGCTGGAGCTTGTTAAGGTAATTACACAGGGGAAAGGATAATGTACTCAGAAGAATCTGATTTGTGGTGATGGGAGAGAGATAAAAGCTCATTTAGGAACGACATGAACATGCTGCGTAGGTAGCTGTTTTTCAGTAAATATCTCCACTGAGATTAAGAAAAGCAGTACCTTAATAAATTAAGTACTTCCTGGTATGGTTACTGTACTGGTAACTCCCCAAAAGAATCTGGATTGTGGTGAGGGAACAGAGAAAAAAGCTCATTTAGGGCCTGCACTTACGAAAGGGGTAGGCAGCTGTATATCAGGGAGTAAACCTTCTGAGAATAAAAACAGCTGGAGCTTGTTAAGGGAATTACACAGTGGAAAGGATAATGTACTGGGAACTCCTCAGAAGAATCTGATTTGTGGTGAGGGGAGAGAGATATATCCCCTTTAGGAACGACATGAACATGCTGCGTAGGTAGCTGTCTATCAGTAAATATCTCCACTGAGAGTAAGAAAAGCAGTAGCTTAAAAAATTCAGTACTTCCTGGTATGGTTACGGTACTGGTAACTCCCCAAAAGAATCTGGATTGTGGTGAAGGAAGAGAAAAAAGCTCATTTAGGACCTGCACTTACGAAGGGGGTAGGCAGTTGTATATCAGGGAGTAAACCTTCTGAGAATAAAAACAGCTGGAGCTTGTTAAGGTAATTACACACGGGAAAGGATAATGTACTGGGAACTCCTCAGAAGAATCTGATTTGTGGTGAGGGGAGAGAGATAAAAGTTCATTTAGGAACGACATGAACATGCTGCGTATGTAGCTCTTTATCAGTAAATATCTCCACTGAGATTAAGAAAAGCAGTAGCTTAATAAATTAAGTACTTCCTGGTATGGTTACTGTACTGGTAACTCTCCAAAAGAATCTGCTTTGTGGTGAGGGAACAGAGAAAAAAGCTCATTTAGGACCTGCACATACGAAGGGGGAAGGCAGCTGTATATCAGGGAGTAAACCTTCTGAGAATAAAAAGAGCTGAACCTTGTTAAGGTAATTACACAAGGGAAAGGATAATGTACTGGGAACTCCTCAGAAGAATCTGATTTGTGGTGAGGGGAGAGAGATAAAAGCTCATTTAGGAACGACATGAACATGCTGCGTAGGTAGCTCTTTATCAGTAAGTATCTCCACTGAGATTAAGAAAAGCAGTAGCTTAATAAATTAAGTACTTCCTGGTATGGTTACTGTACTGGTAACTCCCCAAAAGAATCTGGATTGTGGTGAGGCAACAGAGAAAAAAGCTCATTTAGGACATTCACTTACGAAGGGTGTAGGCAGCTGTATATCAGGGAGTAAACCTTCTGAGAATAAAAACAGCTGGAGCTTGTTAAGGTAATTACACAGGGGAAAGGATAATGTACTGGGAACTCCTCAGAAGAATCTGATTTGTGGTGAGGGGAGAGAAATATAAGCTCATTTAGGAATAACAAGAACATGCTGCGTAGGTAGCTGTTTATCAGTCAATATCTCCACTGAGATTAAGAAAAGCAGTAGCTTAATAAATTAAGTACTTCCTGGTATGGTTACTGTACTGGTAACTCCCCAAAAGAATATGGATTGTGGTGAGGCAACAGAGAAAAAAGCTCATTTAGGACCTGCACTTACGAAGGGGGTTGGCAGCTATATATCAGGGAGTAAACCTTCTGAGATTAAAAACAGCTGGAGCTTGTTAAGGTAATTACACAGGGGAAAGGATAATGTACTGGGAACTCCTCAGAGGAATCTGATTTGTGGTGAGGGGAGAGAGATAAAAGCTCATTTAGGAACGACATGAACATGGTGCATACGTAGCTGTTTATCAGTAAATATCTCCACTGAGATTAAGAAAAGCAGTAGTTTAATAAATTAAGTACTTCCTGGTGTGGATACTGTACTGGTAACTAACCAAAACAATCTTGATTTTGGTGAGGGAACAGAGAAAAAAGCTCATTTAGGAACGACATGAACATCCTGCGTAGGTAGCTGTTTATCAGTAAATATCTCCACTGAGATTAAGAAAAGCAGTAGCTTAATAAATTAAGTACTTCCTGGTATGGTTACTGTACTGGTAACTTCCCAAAAGAATCTGGATTGTGGTGAGGGAACAGAGAAAAAAGCTCATTTAGGACCTGCACTTACGAAGGGGGTAGGCAGCTGTATATCAGGGAGTAAACCTTCTGAGAATTAAAACAGCTGGAGCATGTTAAGGTAATTACACAGGGGAAAGGATAATGTACTGGGAACTCCTCAGAAGAATCTGATTTGTGGTGAGGGGAGAGAGATAAAAGCTCATTTAGGAACGACATGTACATGCTGCGTAGGAAGCTGTTTATCAGTAAATATCTCCACTGAGATTAAGAAAAGCAGTAGCTTAATAAATTAAGTACTTCCTGGTATGGTTACTGTACTGGTAACTCCCCAAAAGAATCTGGATTGTGGTGAGGGAACAGAGAAAAAAGCTCATTTAGGACCTGCACTTACGAAGGGGGTAGGCAGTTGTATATCAAGGAGTAAACCTTCTGAGAATAAAAACAGCTGGAGCTTGTTAAGGTAATTACACAGTGGAAAGGATAATGTACTCAGAAGAATCTGATTTGTGGTGATGGGAGAGAGATAAAAGCTCATTTAGGAATGACATGAACATGCTGCGTAGGTAGCTGTTTTTCAGTAAATATCTCCACTGAGATTAAGAAAAGCAGTACCTTAATAAATTAAGTACTTCCTGGTATGGTTACTGTACTGGTAACTCCCCAAAAGAATCTGGATTGTGGTGAGGGAACAGAGAAAAAAGCTCATTTAGGACCTGCACTTACGAAAGGGGTAGGCAGATGTATATCAGGGAGTAAACCTTCTGAGAATAAAAACAGCTGGAGCTTGTTAAGGGAATTACACAGGGGAAAGGATAATGTACTGGGAACTCCTCAGAAGAATCTGATTTGTGGTGAGGGGAGAGAGATATATCCCCTTTAGGAACGACCTGAACATGCTGCGTAGGCAGCTGTCTATCAGTAAATATCTCCACTGAGAGTAAGAAAAGCAGTAGCTTAAAAAATTAAGTACTTCCTGGTATGGTTACTGTACTGGTAACGCCCAAAAGAATCTGGATTGTGGTGAGGGAACAGAGAAAAAAGCTCATTTAGGACCTGCACTTACGAAGGGTGTAGGCAGCTGTATATCAGGGAGTAAACCTTCTGACAATAAAAACAGCTGGAGCTTGTTAAGGTAATTACACAGGGGAAAGGATAATGTACTGGGAACTCCTCAGAAGAATCTGATTTGTGGTGAGGGGAGAGAGATAAAAGCTCATTTAGGAATGACATGTACATGCTGCGTAGGTAGCTGTTTATCAGTAAATATCTCCCCTGAGATTAAGAAAAGCAGTAGCTTAATAAATTAAGTACTTCCTGGTATGGTCACTGTACTGGTAACTCCCCAAAAGAATCTGGATTGTGGTGAGGGAACGGAGAAAAAACTCATTTAGGACCAGCACTTACGAAGGGGGTAGGCAGCTGTATATCAGGGAGTAAACCTTCTGAGAATAAAAACACCTGGAGCTTGTTAAGGTAATTACACACGGGAAAGGATAATGTACTGGGAACTCCTCAGAAGAATCTGATTTGTGGTGAGGGGAGAGAGATAAAAGCTCATTTAGGAACGACATGAACATGCTGCGTAGGTAGCTGTTTATCAGTAAATATCTCCACTGAGTTTAAGAAAAGTAGTAGCTTAATAAATTAAGTACTTCCTGGTATGGTTACTGTACTGGTAACTCCCCAAAAGAATCTGCATTGTGGTGAGGGAACAGAGAAAAAAGCTCATTTAGGACCTGCACTTACGAAGGGGGTAGGCAGCTGTATATCAGGGAGTAAACCTTCTGAGAATAAAAACAGCTGGAGCTTGTTAAGGTAATTACACAGGGGAAAGGATAATGTACTGGGAACTCCTCAGAAAAATCTGATTTGTGGTGAGGGGAGAGAAATATAAGCTCATTTAGGAATAACAAGAACATGCTGCGTAGGTAGCTGTTTATCAGTCAATATCTCCACTGAGATTAAGAAAAGCAGTAGCTTAATAAATTAAGTACTTCCTGGTATGGTTACTGTACTGGTAACTCCCCAAAAGAATATGGATTGTGGTGAGGCAACAGAGAAAAAAGCTCATTTAGGACCTGCACTTACGAAGGGGGTTGGCAGCTATATATCAGGGAGTAAACCTTCTGAGATTAAAAACAGCTGGAGCTTGTTAAGGTAATTACACAGGGGAAAGGATAATGTACTGGGAACTCCTCAGAGGAATCTGATTTGTGGTGAGGGGAGAGAGATAAAAGCTCATTTAGGAACGACATGAACATGCTGCATACGTAGCTGTTTATCAGTAAATATCTCCACTGAGATTAAGAAAAGCAGTAGCTTAATAAATTAAGTACTTCCTGGTGTGGATACTGTACTGGTAACTAACCAAAACAATCTTGATTTTGGTGAGGGAACAGAGAAAAAAGCTCATTTAGGAACGACATGAACATCCTGCTTTGGTAGCTGTTTATCAGTAAATATCTCCACTGAGATTAAGAAAAGCAGTAGCTTAATAAATTAAGTACTTCCTGGTATGGTTAATGTACTGGTAACTCCCCAAAAGAATCTGGATTGTGGTGAGGGAACAGAGAAAAAAGCTCATTTAGGACCTGCACTTACGAAGGGGGTAGGCAGCTGTATATCAGGGAGTAAACCTTCTGAGAATAAAAACAGCTGGAGCATGTTAAGGTAATTACACAGGGGAAAGGATAATGTACTGGGAACTCCTCAGAAGAATCTGATTTGTGGTGAGGGGAGAGATATAAAAGCTCATTTAGGAACGACATGTACATGCTGCGTAGGTAGCTGTTTATCAGTAAATATCTCCACTGAGATTAAGAAAAGCAGTAGCTTAATAAATTAAGTACTTCCTGGTATGGTTACTGTACTGGTAACGCCCAAAAGAATCTGGATTGTGGTGAGGGAACAGAGAAAAAAGCTCATTTAGGACCTGCACTTACGAAGGGTGTAGGCAGCTGTATATCAGGGAGTAAACCTTCTGACAATAAAAACAGCTGGAGCTTGTTAAGGTAATTACACAGGGGAAAGGATAATGTACTGGGAACTCCTCAGAAGAATCTGATTTGTGGTGAGGGGAGAGAGATAAAAGCTCATTTAGGAATGACATGTACATGCTGCGTAGGTAGCTGTTTATCAGTAAATATCTCCCCTGAGACTAAGAAAAGCAGTAGCTTAATAAATTAAGTACTTCCTGGTATGGTCACTGTACTGGTAACTCCCCAAAAGAATCTGGATTGTGGTGAGGGAACGGAGAAAAAACTCATTTAGGACCAGCACTTACGAAGGGGGTAGGCAGCTGTATATCAGGGAGTAAACCTTCTGAGAATAAAAACACCTGGAGCTTGTTAAGGTAATTACACACGGGAAAGGATAATGTACTGGGAACTCCTCAAAAGAATCTGATTTGTGGTGAGGGGAGAGAGATAAAAGCTCATTTAGGAACGACATGAACATGCTGCGTAGGTAGCTGTTTATCAGTAAATATCTCCACTGAGTTTAAGAAAAGTAGTAGCTTAATAAATTAAGTACTTCCTGGTATGGTTACTGTACTGGTAACTCCCCAAAAGAATCTGCATTGTGGTGAGGGAACAGAGAAAAAAGCTCATTTAGGACCTGCACTTACGAAGGGGGTAGGCAGCTGTATATCAGGGAGTAAACCTTCTGAGAATAAAAACAGCTGGAGCTTGTTAAGGTAATTACACAGGGGAAAGGATAATGTACTGGGAACTCCTCAGAAGAATCTGATTTGTGGTGAGGGGAGAGAGATAAAAGCTCATTTAGGAACGACATGAACATGCTGCGTAGGTAGCTGTTTATCAGTAAATATCTCCACCGAGTTTAAGAAAAGCAATAGCTTAATAAATTAAGTACTTCCTGGTATGGTTACTGTACTGGTAACTCCCCAAAAGAATCTGGATTGTGGTGAGGGAACAGAGAAAAAAGCTCATGTAGGACCTGCACTTACGAAGGGGGTAGGCAGCTGTATGTCAGGGAGTAAACATTCTGAGAATAAAAGCAGCTGGAGCTTGTTAAGGTAATTACACAGGTGAAAGGATAATGTACTGGGAACTCCTCAGAAGAATCTGATTTGTGGTGACGGGAGAGAGATTAAAGCTCATTTAGGAACGACATGAACATGCTGTGTAGCTAGCTGTTTATCAGTAAATATCTCCACTGAGATTAAGAAAAGCAGTAGCTTAATAAATTAAGTACTTCCCGGTATGGTTATTGTACTGGGAACTCCCCAAAAGAATCTAGATTGTGGTGAAGGAACAGAGAAAAAAGCTCATTTATGACCTGCACTTACGAAGGGGGTAGGCAGCTGTATATCAGGGAGTAAACCGTCTGAGAATAAAAACATCTGGTGCTTGTTAAGGTAATTACACAGGGGAAAGGATAATGTACTGGGAACTCCTCAGAAGTATCTGATTTGTGGTTACGGAAGAGAGATAAAAGCTCATTTAGGAACGACATGAACATGCTGCGTAGGTAGCTGTTTATCAGTAAATATCTCCACTGAGATTATGAAAAGCAGTAGCTTAATAAATTAAGTACTTCCTGGTATGGTTACTGTACTGCTAACTCCCCAAAAGCATCTGGATTGTGGTGAGGGAACAGAGAAAAAAGCTCATTTAGGACCAGCACTTACGAAGGGGGTAGGCTGCTGTATATCAGGGAGTAAACTTCTGAGAATAAAAACAGCTGGAGCTTGTTAAGGTAATTACACAGGGGAAAGGATAATGTACTGGGAACTCCTCAGAAGAATCTGATTTGTGGTGACGGGAGAGAGATAAAAGCTCATTTAGAAACGACATGAGAGGAAGAAAGATGGAGCCGATGGCATAGGGAGGCACCCCGACTCGCTCCAACGGCATAGTGAGCTGGGAACCCCAACACCCAACACCCCATCAAGAACCCAGTAAAACCAGCAGCCAGAAGCAGTGGAGAAACGCAGGAAAACAAAAAGGAGCAAAAAAGAAGAACCGAAAACCTACACGGTGCCGGAGATTCACCGGGGCACCCTCCCCCCTCCAGCCGACCCTGGCCCAAACAGGGTCAGGCTGGGAAAGGGGAACCCGGCGATCGGCAGACAGGCTGCCAGGAGCGCAGAATTCATATAGGGGGAGACCCCACGGACACAAGGCAGGGTGCGGACCAATACACACCGGCAGCGACGAGAAGTTCGGGTCCACACCGGGTTTGGACAAGGGAACCCAGCGCGGCAGAAATCGGGAACCAGGGAAGCCACCAGGACACTTAGCCAACCCTTGGAGGGCCAATGGCTGCGAGGGACACACACACAAAGCAGCAAAAGTGAGTGCCCTCCCCTCCCCCCTCCCCCACCCCTGAGGGAACAAAGAACCCACAAATCAGGCGGGGAAACTCCCATCAGGCGCTGGGAAGTCAGTTTAGCAGGGGAAGGGCTCAGCAGCACCAACACCCCACAGGTTCCTGAACTGGCAGAACCGGCCCCGCCCCCTTCCCAACAGGGGCCAGGAGACAGCTGGTTGTGCAAACCCCACCTGAGGCGCCTGGACCTCGCAGACTCTTACAACTAAAACCACAGGCGCTGGTGGGCAATACCAGCCCAGCAGGGTCACTTGAGCCTGATCACGTCCCCCCTCCTCACAGCGGAGGTGAGGTCTGAAGGTGCCAAGCCACACCCGGACAGTCGATCCCACTGGGCCCCACACGTACCCCCCCCCCAACGGACTCGTGGGAGGGCGCAAGCACAACCCAACAACCCAGGACTTGCTCTGGGAGGCATATCCCGCCGAAGTGCCTGTTGCACTGAACGCAAAGCGCACAGGAGGGCGGGGCCCCCGGCGACAGCGCCCGCTCTGGTAGGCGTACCCTGCACTGGTGGGCGGGGACACAGCGACAGCACCAGCTGCCGTACACACGTCTACACAGGAGGGAGGGAGGAGCTACAAACCAAACCTGAGAAGCCATCCAGATCTCCAGATGCGCAAATCACAAAGAAACATAACTCAGTTCATCAAAGGGCAAGCCAACTCACCAGCTCCAAAAAGCAGCACGACTGAAGAGGAGATGGAGACTAAAAAAGCAAATGAGGCCATGTTAACAGGAATGATCGAAAGCGTCAGAAATGAAATCAGAAAACAATTCCAGGAATTTAGAGCGGAAATCTGGAAGGACACCCAGGAAGCCAAGAAAGAAATGGAAGCAAAACTGGATACAATGCAAACCTGCTTTAAAGAAATGGAAGCAAAAATGGATACAATGCAAGCTGCCTTTAAAGAAAATCTCCACATCCTAAGAATTGAAATGCATTAAAAAATAGATTTAAAATACAAGTCTTTAAAGGAAGAAATCTCCACGATCAGAGCTGATATGACAATCATAAATAGCTCTCTGACATCCATAAACTCCGCAATTGAAACCATGACACAAAGAGTAGACCATATAGAATCCAGAATCTCTCGCCTGGACGATGAAGCAGCTGACAACAACCAGAAAATGACCACACTCCAAGAAAAGGTGAAGCTTCAGGGAAGACCAATCCAGGAACTAATGGACAAAGACAAGAGATATAATCTGCGCATAATTGGAATAGAAGAAGGAGCCGAATACCAGAGCAGAGGGCTTAATCATGTTCTCAATAAAGTTATTGCAGAAAACTTCCCCAATCTCACAGGGGACCCCATCCAGGTAACCGAAGCCTATAGGACACCTGGCAGGCCAGACCCCAGGAAAGCCACCCCAAGGCACATAATATTCAAGACTACAGACCTCAAGATTAAAGAGCAAATTCTGAATTCAGCCAAAGCGAAGAAGGAAACTTTTTTCAATGGGAAGAGGATTCGAATAACATCCGACTTATCCACACAAACTTACCAAGCTCGAAGCGAGTGGAAGAACACCATCCAAGTACTCCAGAATAACAATTTACAACCTCGGATCAAATATCCAGCGAAATTGGAGTTCACATTCGAAGGGAGAACCAGATCTTTCCACACCAAAGAGGAGCTAAAGGAGTATGTGAATAAAAAACCAGCCCTACAGCGAATATTAAGAGGGGAACCCCACCCAACAGACATCGTAAAAGACACACAGACAGAATCAGAAAGAAACTTCAATAGCCAAAGTCCAGCAGAAACACAAGCTCACTAAAGACAAGAAGAAAAAAAAAAAAAAAAGAAGAAGAAGAAACATCCCACCAAGAAAATGGAAGGAGAAAAAACACCCTTATCCTTGATCTCTTTAAATATAAATGGTTTAAACTCCCCGATAAAGAGGAGCAGACTGGCAGAATGGATTCGCAAACAAAAAGTTGACATCTGCTGTCTACAAGAGACCCACCTTACAGCAAGGGACAAAAACAGGCTTCGAGTGAAAGGATGGAGCAAGATCTACCAAGCAAATGCATCCACCAAAACGGCAGGTGTAGCCATCCTGATCTCAGACAAGCTTGACTTCTCTTTAAAGTCCACTCAAAAAGACAAAGAAGGACACTACATATTAATACAAGGAAAAATACAGAATCAAGAAATCACGGTGATAAATGTATACTCACCAAACAAAAGAGGCCCGACATATGTCAAGCAAATTCTCAAAGAATTACAGAGCAAGATAGACGCAAACACAATCATAGTGGGTGACTTTAATACTCCTCTCTCTCCAAGAGACAGATCCAACACCCAGAGGATTAGTAAGGGAGCTGAGGACCTAAATAACACCATTTCCCAAATGGATCTAACAGACCTATATAGAACCTTTCACCCCACAGAGACCCAATACACCTTCTTTTCAGCAGCCCATGGATCATATTCCAAAATAGACCACGTCATAGCCCACACAAAGAACATCAGCAAATACAAAAGTATTGACGTCATCCCATGTATTATATCTGATCACAGTGGATTAAAGGTAACCCTCAACAACAAAGGATACCACAGAGCCTATACACACTCTTGGAGGCTAAACCCCACGCTGCTATCCACCACTTGGGCCACAGATCAAATTAAAGATGAAATCAACGAATTCATAAGCCACAATGACAAAGAAAACACATCACAAAGAAACCTATGGGACACAGCTAAGGCAGTTCTGAGGGGCAAGATCATTGCACTCAGCACCCACATTAAAAGAATGGAAGCAGAGCAGGTGAATACCCTCACGATGAAACTAAAACAACTGGAGAAACAAGAAATGACAGAATCTAAAACGACTAGGAGGGGAGAGATCACAAAGATTAAAGAAGAGATAAATCTGATTGAAAATAGAAAGACCATTCAACAAATAAATAAGACTAAAAGCTGGTTCTTTGAGAAAATAAACAAAATTGACAGACCCCTTGCAAGACTTACAAAAAAAAGAAGAGAAGAGACTCATATTCGTAAAATCAGGGACTCCACAGGAAAAATTACAACAAGTACACACGATATTCAAACAATCATAAGGAGCTATTTCCAAAACCTCTACTCAGCAAAAAACAATAATTCTACAGAAATGGATCAATTCTTAGAGAAGTACAAATTGCCCAAACTGAACCAAGAAGAAATAAATCAGCTAAATAAACCAATAACTTACAGTGAGATACAGGAGGTAATCAAGAACCTCCCTACTAAGAAAAGCCCAGGCCCAGATGGATTCACCAACGAATTCTACAAAACCTTTAGTGAGGAGCTAATTCCAATACTCCTCAAACTCTTCCGCGAAATAGAAATGGAGGGAGAAATTCCAAACTCATTCTACGAAGCTAATATCATACTAATTCCCAAACCAGGCAAAGACCCAATAAAAAAAGAGAACTACAGACCAATATCACTAATGAACACAGATGCAAAGCTCCTCAATAAAATATTAGCTAATAGGATCCAGAAAGTGATCAAGAATATCATACATCATGACCAAGTAGGCTTCATCCCTCAGTCACAAGGATGGTTCAACATCCGTAAATCAATCAACGTAATTCACCACATAAACAGAACTAAAATCAAGAATCACATTGTTATCTCAGTCGATGCCCAAAAAGCCTTTGACAAAATACAACATCCATACCTATTAAAAGCTTTGGAGAGAACAGGAATAGATGCAACATTCCTCAAAACAATAAAAGCCATATACAACAGACCAACTGCTAATATCATATTAAATGGAGAGAAACTTAAGTCATTCCCCCTAAAATCAGGAACAAGACAAGGATGCCCACTCTCCCCACTTCTGTTCAACATAGTGCTGGAATCCCTAGCCATAGCAATAAGGCAAGAGGAGGACATCAAAGGGATCCACATCGGCAAGGAAGAAATCAAGTTATCCCTATTCGCAGACGACATGATCTTGTATCTGAAGGACCCAAAAACCTCAGTACCCAAACTCCTACACCTAATAAACCAATTTGGCAAAGTAGCAGGATATAAAATCAACCCACAAAAGTCAGCAGCTTTTCTGTACACCAGCAATAGACAAACAGAAAAGGAAATTATGGAAACAATTCCATTTACAGTAGCCAAAAAAAGAATAAAGTACCTAGGGATCAGCTTAACCAAGGACGTGACGGACCTATTCAATGAAAACTACAAAAATCTAATAAGGGAAATCAAAGAAGACACAAGGAGATGGAAAGACCTCCCATGCTCATGGGTAGGCAGAATCAATATAGTGAAAATGGCCATATTGCCCAAATTGTTATACAAATTCAATGCAATACCTATCAAAATCCCAGCCACATTCTTCACTGAAATAGAGAAACCAATCCATAAATTCATATGGAACAGCAAAAAACCTAGAATAGCCAAAGCAATTCTAGGCAAAAAAAGCAATGCAGGAGGTATCACAATACCTGACTTCAGGATCTACTACAAGGCCATCATAACAAAAACAGCATGGTATTGGTATAAAAACAGATCGGAAGACCAATGGATTAGAACTGAAGACCCAGAAATAAAACCGCACTCTTACAGCCAACTGATATTCGACAAAGGAGCTAAAGATATACAATGGAATAAACATAGCCTCTTCAACTACTGGTGCTGGGAGAACTGGGCAGCCATATGCAGAAAACTCAAAGTAGACCCAAGCCTATCACCATGCACCAAGATCAACTCAAAATGGATCAAGGACCTCAACATCAGACCTGAATCCTTGAAACTACTGAAGGACAGAGTAGGAAAGACACTAGAACTTATAGGCACAGGAAGGAACTTCCTGAATAGAGTCCCAGGGGCACAACAAATAGGAGAAAGACTCGACAAATGGGACTACTACAAATTAAAAAGTTTCTGCACAGCTAAGGACATAGCCACCAAAATAGAAAGACAGCCAACGATATGGGAAAGGATATTTACCAGCACAGCAACAGACAAAGGCCTGATATCGGTCATCTACAGAGAACTCAAAAAACTAAGCCCCTCCAAGCCCAATAAACCTATTAGGAAATGGGCAAAAGAGCTAAAGAGAGACTTCACAAGAGAAGATATAAAAATGGCAAAGAAACATATGAGGAAATGCTCAACATCCCTGCTAGTAAAGGAAATGCAAATAAAAACAACCCTGAGATACCACCTCACCCCAGTTAGAATGGCCTATACTCTGAACTCAGGAAACAACAAATGCTGGAGGGGCTGTGGGGAAAGAGGAACCCTTCTCCATTGTTGGTGGGAGTGCAAATTAGTACAACCACTTTGGAGAACAGTATGGAGGTTTCTCAAAAAGCTCAATATAGACCTACCCTATGACCCAGCCATACCACTCCTAGGCATCTATCCTAAACAGCAAAATCCAAGATATCAAAAAGGCATTTGTACTACCATGTTTATCGCGGCACAATTCACAATAGCTAAAATATGGAAACAACCCAGATGCCCCTCCACAGACGAATGGATCCAAAAAATATGGTACTTATACACAATGGAATACTACATAGCGATTAGGAATGGTGAAATATTGTTATTTGCAGGGAAATGGTCGGAACTCGAACAAATAATGTTGAGTGAGACAAGCCTAGAACACAGAAAACAAAGGGGCATGATCTCCCTGATATATGACTGTTAACAAAGGGAGACGGAGAGACAGTAGAGACCAAGTCTGTGAACACTGTATATGTTCTTGATACATTGTATATTGCATATATGTCAACCTGACCTAGACAAGGGATAGAAAAACAGGTTGTAAGATATTATAAGAAATGTACACACTGCCCTACTATGTAACTGCACCCTCTTTGCACAACACCTTGTAAAAAAATTTATGTCCAATTAATAAAAAAAATAAAATAAAATAAAATAAATAAAAGCCAAAAAAAAAATTAATTCTGGCCAAAAAAAAAAAAAAAAAAAAAGAAACGACATGAACATGCTGCGTAGGTAGCTGTTTATCAGTAAATATCTCCACTGAGATTAAGAAAAGCAGTAGCTTAATAAATTAAGTACTTCCTGGTATGGTTACTGTACTGGTAACTCCCCAAAAGAATCTGGATTGTGGTGAGGGAACAGAGAAAAAAGCTCATTTAGGACCTGCACTTACGAAGGGGGTAGGCAGCTGTATATCAGGGAGTAAACCTTCTGAGAATAAAAACAGATGGAGCTTGTTAAGGTAATTACACAGGGGAAAGGATAATATACTGGGAACTCCTCAGAAGATTCTGATTTGTGGTGAGGGGAGAGAGATAAAAGCTCATTTAGGAACGACATGAAAATGCTCCGTAGGTAGCTGTTTATCAGTAAATATCTCCACTGAGATTAAGAAAAGCAGTAGCTTAATAAATAAAGTACTTCCTGGTATGGTTACTGTACTGGTAACTCCCCAAAAGAATCTGGATTGTGGTGAGGGAACAGAGAAAAAAGCTCATTTAGGACCTGCAATTACGAAGGGGGTAGGCAGTTGTATATCAGGGAGTAAACCTTCTGAGAATAGAAACAGCCGGAGCTTGTTAAGGTAATTACAAAGGGGAAAGGATAATGTACTGGGAACTCCTCAGAAGAATCTGATTTGTGGTGAGGGGAGAGAGATAAAAGCTCATTTAGGAACGACATGAACATGCTGCATACGTAGCTGTTTATCAGTAAATATCTCCACTGAGATTAAGAAAAGCAGTAGCTTAATAAATTAAGTACTTCCTGGTATGGATACTGTACTGGTAACTCCCCAAAAGAATCTGGATTGTGGTGAGGGAACAGAGAAAAAAGCTCATTTAGGAACGACATGAACATGCTGCGTAGGTAGCTGTTTATCAGTAAATATCTCCACTGAGATTAAGAAAAGCAGTAGCTTAATAAATTAAGTACTTCCTGGTATGGTTACTGTACTGGTAACTCCCCAAAAGAATCTGGATTGTGGTGAGGGAACAGAGAAAAAAGCTCATTTAGGACCTGCACTTACGAAGGGGGTAGGCAGCTGTATATCAGGGAGTAAACCTTCTGAGAATATAAACAGCTGGAGCTTATTAAGGTAATTACACAGGGAAAAGGATAATGTACTGGGAACTCCTCAGAAGAATCTGATTTGTGGTGAGGGGAGAGAGATAAAAGCTCATTTAGGAACGACATGAACATGCTGCGTACGTAGCTGTTTATCAGTAAATATCTCCACTGGGATTAAGAAAAGCAGTAGCTTAATTAATTAAGTACTTCCTGGAATGGTTACTGTACTGGTAACTCCCCAAAAGAATCTGGATTGTGGTGAGGGAACAGAGAAAAAAGCTCATTTAGGACCTGCACTTACGAAGAGGGTAGGCAGCTGTATATCAGGGAGTAAACCTTCTGAGAATAAAAACAGCTGGAGCTTGTTAAGGTAAATACACAGGGGAAAGAATACTGTACTGGGAATTCCTCAGAAGAATCTGATTTGTGGTGAGAGGAGAGAGCTAAAATCTCATTTAGGAACGACGTGAACATGGTGCGTAGGTAGCTGTTTATCAGTAAATATCTCCACTGAGATTAAGAAAAGCAGTAGCTTAATAAATTAAGTACTTCCTGGTATGGTTACTATACTGGTAACTCCCCAAAAGAATCTGGATTGTGGTGAGGGAACAGAGAAAAAAGCTCATTTAAGACCTGCACTTACGAAGGGGTTAGGCAGCTGTATATCAGGAAGTAAACCTTCTGAGAATAAAAACAGCTGGAGCTTGTTAAGGTAATAACACTGGGGAAAGGATAAAGTACTGGGAAATCCTCAGAAGAATCTGATTTGTAGTGAGGGGAGAGATATAAAAGCTCATTTAGGAACGACATGAACATGCTGCATAGGTAGCTGTTTATCAGTAAATATCTCCACTGAGATTAAGAAAAGCAGTAGCTTAATAAATTAAGTACTTCCTGGTATGGTTACTGTACTGGTAACTCCCCAAAAGACTCTGGATTGTGGTGAGGGAACAGAGAAAAAAGCTCATTTCGGACCTGCATTACAAAGGGGGTAGACAGCTGTATATCAGGGAGTAAACCTTCTGAGAACAAAAACAGCTGGAGCTTGTTAAGGTAATTACACAGGGGAAAGGATAATGTACTGGGAACTCCTCAGAAGAATCTGATTTGTGGTGAGGGGAGAGAGATAAAAGCTCATTTAGGAACGACATGAACATGCTGCGTACGTAGCTGTTTATCAGTAAATATCTCCACTGAGATTAAGAAAAGCAGTATCTTAATAAATTAAGTACTTCCTGGTATGGTTACTGTACTGGTAACTCCCCAAAAGAATCTGGATTGTGGTGAGGAAACACAGAAAAAAGCTCATTTAGGACCTGCACTTACGAAGGGGGTAGGCAGCTGTATATCAAGGAGTAAACCTTCTGAGAATAAAAACAGCTGGAGCTTGTTAAGGTAATTACACAGGGGAAAGGATCATGTACTGGGAACTCCTCAGAAGAATCTGATTTGTGGTGAGGGGAGAGAGATAAAAGCTCATTTAGGAACGACATGAACATGCTGCGTAGGTAGCTGTTTATCAGTAAATATCTCCAGTGAGATTAAGAAAAGCAGTAGCTTAATAAATTAAGTACTTCCTGGTATGGTTACTGTACTGGTAACTCCCCAAAAGAATCTTGATTGTGCTGAGGGAACAGAGAAAAAAGCTCATTTATGACCGCACTTACGAAGGGGGTAGGCAGCTGTATATCAGGGAGTAAACCTTCTGAGAATAAAAACAGCTGGAGCTTGTTAAGGTAATTACAGAGGGGAAAGGATAATGTACTGGGAACTCCTCAGAAGAATCTGATCAGTGGTGAGTGGAGAGAGATAAAAGCTCATTTAGGAACGACATGAACATGCTGCGTAGGTAGCTGTTTATCAGTAAATATCTCCACTGAGATTAAGAAAAGCAGTAGCTTAATAAATTAAGTACTTCCTGGTATGGTTACCGTACTGGTAATTCCCCAAAAGAATCTGGATTGTGGTGAGGGAACAGAGAAAAAAGCTCATTTAGGACCTGCACTTACGAAGGGGTAGGCAGTTGTATATCAGGGAGTAAACATTCTGAGAATAAAAACAGCTGGAGCTTGTTAACGTAATTACACAGGGGCAAGGATAATGTACTAGGAACTCCTCAGAAGAATCTGATTTGTAGTGAGGGGAGAGAGATAAACGCTCATTTAGGAACGACATGAAAATGCTGCATAGGTAGCTGTTTATCAGTAAATATCTCCACTGAGATTAAGAAAAGCAGTAGCTTAATAAATTAAGTACTTCCTGGTATGGTTACTGTACTGGTAACTCCCCAAAAGAATCTGGATTGTGGTGAGGGAACAGAGAAAAAAGCTCATTTCGTACCTGCATTACAAAGGGGGTAGACAGCTGTATATCAGGGAGTAAACCTTCTGAAAATAAAAACAGCTGGAGCTTGTTAAGGTAGTTACACAGGGGAAAGGATAATGTACTGGGAACTCCTCAGAAGAATCTGATTTGTGGTGAGGGGAGAGAGATAAAAGCTCATTTAGGAACGACATGAACATGCTGCGTAGGTAGCTGTTTATCAGTAAATATCTCCACTGAGATTAAGAAAAGCAGTAGCTTAATAAATTAAGTACTTCCTGGTATGGTTACTGTACTGGTAACTCCCCAAAAGAATCTGGATTGTGGTGAGGGAACAGAGAAAAAAGCTCATTTAGGACCTGCACTTACGAAGGGGATAGGCAGCTGTATATCAGGGAGTAAAACTTCTGAGAATAAAAACAGCTGGAGCTTGTTAAGGTAATTACACAGGGGAAAGGATAATGTACTGGGAACTCCTCAGAAGAATCTGATTTGTGTTGAGGGGAGAGAGATAAAAGCTCATTTAGGAACGACCTGAACATGCTGCGTAGGTAGCTGTTTATCAGTAAATATCTCCACTGAGATTAAGAAAAGCAGTAGCTTAATAAATTAATTACTTCCTGGTATGGTTACTGTACTAGTAAATCCCCAAAAGAATCTGGATTGTGGTGAGGGAACAGAAAAAAAAGCTCATTTAAGACCTGCACTTACGAAGGGAGTAGGCAGCTGTCTATCAGGGAGTAAACCTTCTGAGAATAAAAACAGCTGGAGCTTGTTAAGGTAATTACACAGGGGAAAGGATAATGTACTGGGAACTCCTCAGAAGAATCTGATTTGTGGTGAGGGGAGAGAGATAAAAGCTCATTTAGGAACGACATGAACATGCTGCATAGGTAGCTGTTTATCAGTAAATATCTCCACTGAGATTAAGAAAAGCAGTAGCTTAATAAATTAAGTACTTCCTGGTATGGTTACTGTACTGGTAACTCCGCAAAAGAATCTGGATTGTGGTGAGGGAACAGAGAAAAAAGCTCATTTAGGACCTGCACTTACGAAAGTGTAGGCAGTTGTATATCAGGGAGTAAACATTCTGAGAATAAAAATAGCTGGAGCTTGTTAAGGTAATTACACAGGGGAAAGGATAATGTACTTGGACCTCCTCAGAAGAATCTGATTTGTAGTGAGGGGAGAGATATAAAAGCTCATTTAGGAACGACATGAAAATGCTGCATAGGTAGCTGTTTATCAGTAAATATCTCCACTGAGATTAAGAAAAGCAGTAGCTTAATAAATTAAGTACTTCTTGGTATGGTTACTGTACTGGTAACTCTCCAAAAGAATCTGGATTGTGGTGAGGGAACAGAGAAAAAAGCTCATTTAGGACCTGCACATACGAAGGGGTAGGCAGTTGTATATCAGGGAGTAAACATTCTGAGAATAAAAACAGCTGGAGCTTGTTAAGGTAATTACACAGGGGAAAGGATAATGTACTGGGAACTCCTCAGAAGAATCTGATTTGTAGTGAGGAGAGAGAGATAAAAGCTCATTTAGGAACGACATGAAAATGCTGCATTGGTAGCTGTTTATCAGTAAATATCTCCACTGAGATTAAGAAAAGCAGTAGCTTAATAAATTAAGTACTTCCTGGTATGGTTACTGTACTGGTAACTCCCCAAAAGAATCTGGATTGTGGTGAGGGAACAAAGAAAAAAGCTCATTTCGGACCTGCATTACAAAGGGGGTAGACAGCTGTATATCAGGGAGTAAACCTTCTGAAACTAAAAACAGCTGGAGCTTGTTAAGGTAATTACACAGGGGAAAGGATTATGTACTGGGAACTCCTCAGAAGAATCTGATTTGTGGTGAGGGGAGAGAGATAAAAGCTCATTTAGGAACGACATGAACATGCTGCGTAGGTAGCTGTTTATCAGTAAATATCTCCACTGAGATTAAGAAAAGCAGTAGCTTAATAAATTAAGTACTTCCTGGTATGTTTACTGTACTGGTAACTCCCCAAAAGAATCTGGATTGTGGTGAGGGAACAGAGAAAAAAGCTCATTTAAGACCTGCACTTACGAAGGGGGTAGGCAGCTGTATATCAGGGAGTAAACCTTCTGAGAATAAAAACAGCTGGAGCTTGTTAAGGTAATTACACAGGGGAAAGGATAATGTACTGGGAACTCCTCAGAAGAATCTGATTTGTGGTGAGGGGAGAGAGATAAAAGCTCATTTAGGAACGACATGAACATGCTGCATAGGTAGCTGTTTATCAGTAAATATCTCCACTGAGATTAAGAAAAGCAGTAGCTTAATAAATTAAGTACTTCCTGGTATGGTTACTGTACTGGTAACTCCCCAAAAGAATCTGGATTGTGGTGAGGGAACAGAGAAAAAAGCTCATTTAGGACCTGCACTTACGAAGGTGTAGGCAGTTGTATATCAGGGAGTAAACATTCTGAGAATAAAACAGCTGGAGCTTGTTAAGGTAATTACACAGGGGAAAGGATAATGTACTTGGACCTCCTCAGAAGAATCTGATTTGTAGTGAGGGGAGAGAGATAAAAGCTCATTTAGGAACGACATGAAAATGCTGCATAGGTAGCTGTTTATCAGTAAATATCTCCACTGAGATTAAGAAAAGCAGTAGCTTAATAAATTAAGTACTTCCTGGTATGGTTACTGTACTGGTAACTCCCCAAAAGAATCTGGATTGTGGTGAGGGAACAGAGAAAAAAGCTCATTTAGGACCTGCACTTACGAAGGTGTAGGCAGTTGTATATCAGGGAGTAAACATTCTGAGAATAAAAACAGCTGGAGCTTGTTAAGGTAATTACACAGGGGAAAGGATAATGTACTTGGACCTCCTCAGAAGAATCTGATTTGTAGTGAGGGGAGAGAGATAAAAGCTCATTTAGGAACGACATGAAAATGCTGCATAGGTAGCTGTTTATCAGTAAATATCTCCACTGAGATTAAGAAAAGCAGTAGCTTAATAAATTAAGTACTTCCTGGTATGGTTACTGTACTGGTAACTCCCCAAAAGAATCTGGATTGTGGTGAGGGAACAGAGAAAATACCTCATTTAGGACCTGCACTTACGAAGGGGGTAGGCAGCTGTATATCAGGGAGTAAACCTTCTGAGAATAAAAACAGCTGGAGCTTGTTAAGGTAATTACACAGGGGAAAGGATAATGTCCTGGGAACTCCTCAGAAGAATCTGATTTGTGGTGAGGGGAGAGAGATAAAAGCTCATTTAGGAACGACATGAACATGCTGCGTAGGTAGGTGTTTATCAGTAAATATCTCCATTGAGATTAAGAAAGGCAGTAGCTTAATTAATTAAGTACTTCCTGGTATGGTTACTGTACTCGTAACTCCCCAAAAGAATCTGGATTGTGGTGAGGGAACAGAGAAAAAAGCTCATTTAGGACCTGCACTTACGAAGGGGGTGGCAGCTGTATATCAGGGTGTAAACATTCTGAGAATAAAAACAGCTGGAGCTTGTTAAGGTAATTACACAGGGGCAAGGATAATGTACTGGGAACTCCTCAGAAGAATCTGATTTGTGGTGAGGGGAGAGAGATAAAAGCTCATTTAGGAACGACATGAACATGCTGTGTAGGTAGCTGTTTATCAGTAAATATCTCCACTGAGATTAAGAAAAGCAGTAGCTTAATAAATTAAGTACTTCCTGGTATGGTTACTGTACTGGTAACTCCCCAAAAGAATCTGGATTGTGGTGAGGGAACAGAGAAAAAAGCTCATTTAATACCTGCACTTACGAAGGGGGTAGGCAGCTGTATATCAGGGAGTAAAACTTCTGAGAATAAAAACAGCTGGAGCTTGTTAAGGTAATTACACAGGGGAAACGATAATGTACTGGGAACTCCTCAGAAGAATCTGATTTGTGGTGAGGGGAGAGAGATAAAAGCTCATTAAGGAACGACATGAACATGCTGCGTAGGTAGCTGTTTATCAGTAAATATCTCCACTGAGATTAAGAAAAGCAGTAGCTTAATAAATTAAGTACTTCCTGGTATGGTTACTGTACTGGTAACTCCCCAAAAGAATCTGGATTGTGGTGAGGGAACAGAGAAAAAAGCTCATTTAGGACCTGCACTTACGAAGAGGGTAGGCAGCTGTATATCAGAGAGTAAATCTTCTGAGAATAAAAACAGCTGGAGCTTGTTAAGGTAATTACACAGGGGAAAGGATAATGTACTGGGAACTCCTCAGAAGAATCTGATTTGTGGTGAGGGGAGAGAGATAAAAGCTCATTTAGGAACGACATGAACATGCTGCGTAGGTAGCTGTTTATCAGTAAATATCTCCACTGAGATTAAGAAAAACAGTAGCTTAATAAATTAAGTACTTCCTGGTATGGTTACTGTACTGGTAACTCCCCAAAAGAATCTGGATTGTGGTGAGGGAACAGAGAAAAAAGCTGATTTAGGACCTGCACTTACGAAGGGGTAGGCAGTTGTATATCAGGGAGTAAACATTCTGAGAATAAAAACAGCTGGAGCTTGTTAAGGTAATTACACAGGGGAAAGGATAATGTACTGGGAACTCCACAGAAGAATCTGATTTGTAGTGAGGGGAGAGATATAAAAGCTCATTTAGGAACGACATGAACATGCTGCATAGGTAGCTGTTTATCAGTAAATATCTCCACTGAGATTACGAAAAGCAGTAGCTTAATAAATTAAGTACTTCCTGGTATGGTTACTGTACTGGTAACTCCCCAAAAGAATCTGGATTGTGGTGAGGGAACAGAGAAAAAAGCTCCTTTCGGACCTGCATTACAAAGGGGGTAGACAGCTGTATATCAGGGAGTAAACCTTCTGAGAACAAAAACAGCTGGAGCTTGTTAAGGTAATTACACAGGGGAAAGGATAATGTACTGGGAACTCCTCAGAAGAATCTGATTTGGGGTGAGGGGAGAGAGATAAAAGCTCATTTAGGAACGACATGAACATGCTGCGTACGTAGCTGTTTATCAGTAAATATCTCCACTGAGATTAAGAAAAGCAGTAGCTTAATAAATTAAGTACTTCCTGGTATGGTTACTGTACTGGTAACTCCCCAAAAGAATCTGGATTGTGGTGAGGGAACAGAGAAAAAAGCTCATTTAGGACCTGCACTTACGAAGGGGGTAGGCAGCTGTATATCAGGGAGTATCCCATCTGAGAATAAAAACAGCTGGAGCTTGTTAAGGTAATTACACAGGGGAAAGGATAATATACTGGGAACTCCTCAGAAGAATCTGATTTGTGGTGAGGGGAGAGAGATAAAAGCTCATTTAGGAACGACATGAACATGCTGCGTAGGTAGCTGTTTATCAGTAAATATCTCCACTGAGATTAAGAAAAGCAGTAGCTTAATATATTAAGTACTTCCTGGTATGGTTACTGTACTGGTAACTCCCCAAAAGAATCTGGATTGTGGTGAGGGAACACAGAAAAAAGCTCATTTAGGACCTGCACTAACGAAGGGGGTAGGCAGCTGTATATCAAGGAGTAAACCTTCTGAGAATAAAAACAGCTGAAGCTTGTTAAGGTAATTACACAGGGGAAAGGATCATGTACTGGGAACTCATCAGAAGAATCTGATTTGTGGTGAGGGGAGAGAGAAAAAAGCTCATTTAGGAACGACATGAACATGCTGCGTAGGTAGCTGTTTATCAGTAAATATCTCCACTGAGATTAAGAAAAGCAGTAGCTTAATAAATTAAGTACTTCCTGATATGGTTACTGTACTGGTAACTCCCCAAAAGAATCTGGATTGTGGTGAGGGAACAGAGAAAAAAGCTCATTTAGGACCTGTACTTACGAAGGGGGTGGCAGCTGTATATCAGGGTGTAAACATTCTGAGAATAAAAACAGCTGGAGCTTGTTAAGGTAATTACACAGGGGCAAGGATAATGTACTGGGAACTCCTCAGAAGAATCTGATTTGTGGTGAGGGGAGAGAGATAAAAGCTCATTTAGGAACGACATGAACATGCTGTGTAGGTAGCTGTTTATCAGTAAATATCTCCACTGAGATTAAGAAAAGCAGTAGCTTAATAAATTAAGTACTTCCTGGTATGGTTACTGTACTGGTAACTCCCCAAAAGAATCTGGATTGTGGTGAGGGAACAGAGAATAAAGCTCATTTAATACCTGCACTTACGAAGGGGGTAGGCAGCTGTATATCAGGGAGTAAACCTTCTGAGAATAAAAACAGCTGGAGCTTGTTAAGGTAATTACACAGGGGAAAGGATAGTGAACTGGGAACTCCTCAGAAGAATCTGATTTGTGGTGAGGGGAGAGAGATAAAAGCTCATTTAGGAATGACATGAACATGCTGTCTCCACTGAGATTAAGAAAAGCAGTAGCTTAATAAATTAAGTACTTCCTGGTATGGTTACTGTCCTGGTAACTCCCCAAAAGAATCTGGATTGTGGTGAGGGAACAGAGAAAAAAGCTCATTTAATACCTGCACTTACGAAGGGGGTAGGCAGCTGTATATCAGGGAGTAAACCTTCTGAGAATATAAACAGCTGGAGCTTATTAAGGTAATTACACAGGGAAAAGGATAATGTACTGGGAACTCCTCAGAAGAATCTGATTTGTGGTGAGGGGAAAGAGATAAAAGCTCATTTAGGAACGACATGAACATGATGCGTACGTAGCTGTTTATCAGTAAATATCTCCACTGGGATTAAGAAAAGCAGTAGCTTAATTAATTAAGTACTTCCTGGTATGGATACTGTACTGGTAACTCCCCAAAAGAATCAGGATTGTGGTGAGGGAACAGAGAAAAAAGCTCATTTAGGACCTGCACTTAGGAAGAGGGTAGGCAGCTGTATATCAGGGAGTAAACCTTCTGAGAATAAAAACAGCTGGAGCTTGTTAAGGTAAATACACAGGGGAAAGAATACTGTACTGGGAACTCCTCAGAAGAATCTGATTTGTGGTGAGAGGAGAGAGATAAAATCTCATTTAGGAACGACGTGAACATGGTGCGTAGGTAGCTGTTTATCAGTAAAAATCTCCACTGAGATTAAGAAAAGCAGTAGCTTAATAAATTAAGTACTTCCTGTTATGGTTACTATACTGGTAACTCCCCAAAAGAATCTGGATTGTGGTGAGAGAACAGAGAAAAAAGCTCATTTAGGACCTGCACTTACGAAGAGGGTAGGCAGCTGTATATCAGAGAGTAAATCTTCTGAGAATAAAAACAGCTGGAGCTTGTTAAGGTAATTACACAGGGGAAAGGATAATGTACTGGGCACTCCTCAGAAGAATCTGATTTGTGGTGAGGGGAGAGAGATAAAAGCTCATTTAGGAACGACATGAACATGCTGCGTAGGTAGCTGTTTATCAGTAAATATCTCCACTGAGATTAAGAAAAGCAGTAGCTTAATTAATTAAGTACTTCCTGGTATGGTTACTGTACTGGTAACTCCCCAAAAGAATCTGGATTGTGGTGAGGGAACAGAGAAAAAAGCTCATTTAGGACCTGCACTTACGAAGGGGGTAGGCAGCTGTATATCAGGGAGTATCCCATCTGAGAATAAAAACAGCTGGAGCTTGTTAAGGTAATTACACAGGGGAAAGGATAATATACTGGGAACTCCTCAGAAGAATCTGATTTGTGGTGAGGGGAGAGAGATAAAAGCTCATTTAGGAACGACATGAACATGCTGCGTAGGTAGCTGTTTATCAGTAAATATCTCCACTGAGATTAAGAAAAGCAGTAGCTTAATATATTAAGTACTTCCTGGTATGGTTACTGTACTGGTAACTCCCCAAAAGAATCTGGATTGTGGTGAGGGAACACAGAAAAAAGCTCATTTAGGACCTGCACTTACGAAGGGGGTAGGCAGCTGTATATCAAGGAGTAAACCTTCTGAGAATAAAAACAGCTGAAGCTTGTTAAGGTAATTACACAGGGGAAAGGATCATGTACTGGGAACTCCTCAGAAGAATCTGATTTGTGGTGAGGGGAGAGAGAAAAAAGCTCATTTAGGAACGACATGAACATGCTGCGTAGGTAGCTGTTTATCAGTAAATATCTCCACTGAGATTAAGAAAAGCAGTAGCTTAATAAATTAAGTACTTCCTGATATGGTTACTGTACTGGTAACTCCCGAAAAGAATCTGGATTGTGGTGAGGGAACAGAGAAAAAAGCTCATTTAGGACCTGTACTAACGAAGGGGGTGGCAGATGTATATCAGGGTGTAAACATTCTGAGAATAAAAACAGCTGGAGCTTGTTAAGGTAATTACACAGGGGCAAGGATAATGTACTGGGAACTCCTCAGAAGAATCTGATTTGTGGTGAGGGGAGAGAGATAAAAGCTCATTTAGGAACGACATGAACATGCTGTGTAGGTAGCTGTTTATCAGTAAATATCTCCACTGAGATTAAGAAAAGCAGTAGCTTAATAAATTAAGTACTTCTTGGTATGGTTACTGTACTGGTAACTCCCCAAAAGAATCTGGATTGTGGTGAGGGAACAGAGAAAAAAGCTCATGTAATACCTGCACTTACGAAGGGGGTAGGCAGCTGTATATCAGGGAGTAAAACTTCTGAGAATAAAAACAGCTGGAGCTTGTTAAGGTAATTACACAGGGGAAACGATAATGTACTGGGAACTCCTCAGAAGAATCTGATTTGTGGTGAGGGGAGAGAGATAAAAGCTCATTAAGGAACGACATGAACATGCTGCGTAGGTAGCTGTTTATCAGTAAATATCTCCACTGAGATTAAGAAAAGCAGTAGCTTAATAAATTAAGTACTTCCTGGTATGGTTACTGTACTGGTAACTCCCCAAAAGAATCTGGATTGTGGTGAGGGAACAGAGAAAAAAGCTCATTTAATACCTGCACTTACGAAGGGGGTAGGCAGCTGTATATCAGGGAGTAAACCTTCTGAGAATAAAAACAGCTGGAGCTTGTTAAGGTAATTACACAGGGGAAAGGATAGTGAACTGGGAACTCCTCAGAAGAATCTGATTTGTGGTGAGGGGAGAGAGATAAAAGCTCATTTAGGAATGACATGAACATGCTGTCTCCACTGAGATTAAGAAAAGCAGTAGCTTAATAAATTAAGTACTTCCTGGTATGGTTACTGTACTGGTAACTCCCCAAAAGAATCTGGATTGTGGTGAGGGAACAGAGAAAAAAGCTCATTTAGGACCTGCACTTACGAAGGGGGTAGGCAGCTGTATATCAGGGAGTAAACCTTCTGAGAATATAAACAGCTGGAGCTTATTAAGGTAATTACACAGGGAAAAGGATAATGTACTGGGAACTCCTCAGAAGAATCTGATTTGTGGTGAGGGGAAAGAGATAAAAGCTCATTTAGGAACGAGATGAACATGATGCGTACGTAGCTGTTTATCAGTAAATATCGCCACTGGGATTAAGAAAAGCAGTAGCTTAATTAATTAAGTACTTCCTGGTATGGTTACTGTACTGGTAACTCCCCAAAAGAATCAGGATTGTGGTGAGGGAACAGAGAAAAAAGCTCATTTAGGACCTGCACTTACGAAGAGGGTAGGCAGCTGTATATCAGGGAGTAAACCTTCTGAGAATAAAAACAGCTGGAGCTTGTTAAGGTAAATACACAGGGGAAAGAATACTGTACTGGGAACTCCTCAGAAGAATCTGATTTGTGGTGAGAGGAGAGAGATAAAATCTCATTTAGGAACGACGTGAACATGGTGCGTAGGTAGCTGTTTATCAGTAAATATCTCCACTGAGATTAAGTAAAGCAGTAGCTTAATAAATTAAGTACTTCCTGTTATGGTTACTATACTGGTAACTCCCCAAAAGAATCTGGATTGTGGTGAGGGAACAGAGAAAAAAGCTCATTTAAGACCTGCACTTACGAAGGGGTTAGGCAGCTGTATATCAGGAAGTAAACCTTCTGAGAATAAAAACAGCTGGAGCTTGTTAAGGTAATAACACTGGGGAAAGGATAAAGTACTGGGAACTCCTCAGAAGAATCTTATTTGTGGTGAGGGGAGAGAGATAAACGCTCATTTACGAACGACATGAATATGCGGCGTACGTAGCTGTTTATCAGTAAATATCTCCACTGAGATTAAGAAAAGCAGTAGCTTAATAAATTAAGTACTTCCTGCTATGGTTACTGTACTGGTAACTCCCCAAAAGAATCTGGATTTTGGTGAGAGAACAGAGAAAAAAGCTCATTTAGGACCTACACTTACGAAGAGGGTAGGCAGCTGTATATCAGAGAGTAAATCTTCTGAGAATAAAAACAGCTGGAGCTTGTTAAGGTAATTACACAGGGGAAAGGATAATGTACTGGGCACTCCTCAGAAGAATCTGATTTGTGGTGAGGGGAGAGAGATAAAAGCTCATTTAGGAACGACATGAACATGCTGCGTAGGTAGCTGTTTATCAGTAAATATCTCCACTGAGATTAAGAAAAGCAGTAGCTTAATTAATTAAGTACTTCCTGGTATGGTTACTGTACTGGTAACTCCCCAAAAGAATCTGGATTGTGGTGAGGGAACAGAGAAAAAAGCTCATTTAGGACCTGCACTTACGAAGGGGGTAGGCAGCTGTATATCAGGGAGTATCGCTTCTGAGAATAAAAACAGCTGGAGCTTGTTAAGGTAATTACACAGGGGAAAGGATAATGTACTGGGAACTCCTCAGAAGAATCTGATTTGTGGTGAGGGTAGAGAGATAAAAGCTCATTTAGGAACAACATGAACTTGCTGCATACGTAGCTGTTTATCAGTAAATATCTCCACTGAGGTTAAGAAAAGCAGTAGCTTAATAAATTAAGTACTTCCTGGTATGGTTACTGTACTGGTAACTCCCCAAAAGAATCTGGATTGTGGTGAGGGAACAGAGAAAAAAGCTCATTTAATACCTGCACTTACGAAGGGGTAGGCAGCTGTATATCAGGGAGTAAACCTTCTGAGAATAAAAACAGCTGGAGCTTGTTAAGGTAATTACACAGGGGAAAGGATAGTGAACTGGGAACTCCTCAGAAGAATCTGATTTGTGGTGAGGGGAGAGAGATAAAAGCTCATTTAGGAATGACATGAACATGCTGTCTCCACTGAGATTAAGAAAAGCAGTAGCTTAATAAATTAAGTACTTCCTGGTATGGTTACTGTACTGGTAACTCCCCAAATGAATCTGGATTGTGGTGAGGGAACAGAGAAAAAAGCTCATTTAGGACCTGCACTTACGAAGGGGGTAGGCAGCTGTATATCAGGGAGTAAACCTTCTGAGAATATAAACAGCTGGAGCTTATTAAGGTAATTACACAGGGAAAAGGATAATGTACTGGGAACTCCTCAGAAGAATCTGATTTGTGGTGAGGGGAAAGAGATAAAAGCTCATTTAGGAACGACATGAACATGATGCGTACGTAGCTGTTTATCAGTAAATATCTCCACTGGGATTAAGAAAAGCAGTAGCTTAATTAATTAAGTACTTCCTGGTATGGTTACTGTACTGGTAACTCCCCAAAAGAATCAGGATTGTGGTGAGGGAACAGAGAAAAAAGCTCATTTAGGACCTGCACTTACGAAGAGGGTAGGCAGCTGTATATCAGGGAGTAAACCTTCTGAGAATAAAAACAGCTGGAGCTTGTTAAGGTAAATACACAGGGGAAAGAATACTGTACTGGGAACTCCTCAGAAGAATCTGATTTGTGGTGAGAGGAGAGAGATAAAATCTCATTTAGGAACGACGTGAACATGGTGCGTAGGTAGCTGTTTATCAGTAAATATCTCCACTGAGATTAAGAAAAGCAGTAGCTTAATAAATTAAGTACTTCCTGTTATGGTTACTATACTGGTAACTCCCCAAAAGAATCTGGATTGTGGTGAGGGAACAGAGAAAAAAGCTCATTTAAGACCTGCACTTACGAAGGGGTTAGGCAGCTGTATATCAGGAAGTAAACCTTCTGAGAATAAAAACAGCTGGAGCTTGTTAAGGTAATAACACTGGGGAAAGGATAAAGTACTGGGAACTCCTCAGAAGAATCTGATTTGTGGTGAGGGGAGAGAGATAAACGCTCATTTACGAACGACATGAATATGCGGCGTACGTAGCTGTTTATCAGTAAATATCTCCACTGAGATTAAGAAAAGCAGTAGCTTAATTAATTAAGTACTTCCTGGTATGGTTACTGTACTGGTAACTCCCCAAAAGAATCAGGATTGTGGTGAGGGAACAGAGAAAAAAGCTCATTTAGGACCTGCACTTACGAAGAGGGTAGGCAGCTGTATATCAGGGAGTAAACCTTCTGAGAATAAAAACAGCTGGAGCTTGTTAAGGTAAATACACAGGGGAAAGAATACTGTACTGGGAACTCCTCAGAAGAATCTGATTTGTGGTGAGAGGAGAGAGATAAAATCTCATTTAGGAACGACGTGAACATGGTGCGTAGGTAGCTGTTTATCAGTAAATATCTCCACTGAGATTAAGAAAAGCAGTAGCTTAATAAATTAAGTACTTCCTGTTATGGTTACTATACTGGTAACTCCCCAAAAGAATCTGGATTGTGGTGAGGGAACAGAGAAAAAAGCTCATTTAAGACCTGCACTTACGAAGGTATTAGGCAGCTGTATATCAGGAAGTAAACCTTCTGAGAATAAAAACAGCTGGAGCTTGTTAAGGTAATAACACTGGGGAAAGGATAAAGTACTGGGAACTCCTCAGAAGAATCTGATTTGTGGTGAGGGGAGAGAGATAAACGCTCATTTACGAACGACATGAATATGCGGCGTACGTAGCTGTTTATCAGTAAATATCTCCACTGAGATTAAGAAAAGCAGTAGCTTAATAAATTAAGTACTTCCTGCTATGGTTACTGTACTGGTAACTCCCCAAAAGAATCTGGATTTTGGTGAGAGAACAGAGAAAAAAGCTCATTTAGGACCTACACTTACGAAGAGGGTAGGCAGCTGTATATCAGAGAGTAAATCTTCTGAGAATAAAAACAGCTGGAGCTTGTTAAGGTAATTACACAGGGGAAAGGATAATGTACTGGGCACTCCTCAGAAGAATCTGATTTGTGGTGAGGGGAGAGAGATAAAAGCTCATTTAGGAACGACATGAACATGCTGCGTAGGTAGCTGTTTATCAGTAAATATCTCCACTGAGATTAAGAAAAGCAGTAGCTTAATTAATTAAGTACTTCCTGGTATGGTTACTGTACTGGTAACTCCCCAAAAGAATCTGGATTGTGGTGAGGGAACAGAGAAAAAAGCTCATTTAGGACCTGCACTTACGAAGGGGGTAGGCAGCTGTATATCAGGGAGTATCGCTTCTGAGAATAAAAACAGCTGGAGCTTGTTAAGGTAAATACACAGGGGAAAGAATACTGTACTGGGAACTCCTCAGAAGAATCTGATTTGTGGTGAGAGGAGAGAGATAAAATCTCATTTAGGAACGACGTGAACATGGTGCGTAGGTAGCTGTTTATCAGTAAATATCTCCACTGAGATTAAGAAAAGCAGTAGCTTAATAAATTAAGTACTTCCTGTTATGGTTACTATACTGGTAACTCCCCAAAAGAATCTGGATTGTGGTGAGGGAACAGAGAAAAAAGCTCATTTAAGACCTGCACTTACGAAGGGGTTAGGCAGCTGTATATCAGGAAGTAAACCTTCTGAGAATAAAAACAGCTGGAGCTTGTTAAGGTAATAACACTGGGGAAAGGATAAAGTACTGGGAACTCCTCAGAAGAATCTGATTTGTGGTGAGGGGAGAGAGATAAACGCTCATTTACGAACGACATGAATATGCGGCGTACGTAGCTGTTTATCAGTAAATATCTCCACTGAGATTAAGAAAAGCAGTAGCTTAATTAATTAAGTACTTCCTGGTATGGTTACTGTACTGGTAACTCCCCAAAAGAATCAGGATTGTGGTGAGGGAACAGAGAAAAAAGCTCATTTAGGACCTGCACTTACGAAGAGGGTAGGCAGCTGTATATCAGGGAGTAAACCTTCTGAGAATAAAAACAGCTGGAGCTTGTTAAGGTAAATACACAGGGGAAAGAATACTGTACTGGGAACTCCTCAGAAGAATCTGATTTGTGGTGAGAGGAGAGAGATAAAATCTCATTTAGGAACGACGTGAACATGGTGCGTAGGTAGCTGTTTATCAGTAAATATCTCCACTGAGATTAAGAAAAGCAGTAGCTTAATAAATTAAGTACTTCCTGTTATGGTTACTATACTGGTAACTCCCCAAAAGAATCTGGATTGTGGTGAGGGAACAGAGAAAAAAGCTCATTTAAGACCTGCACTTACGAAGGGGTTAGGCAGCTGTATATCAGGAAGTAAACCTTCTGAGAATAAAAACAGCTGGAGCTTGTTAAGGTAATAACACTGGGGAAAGGATAAAGTACTGGGAACTCCTCAGAAGAATCTGATTTGTGGTGAGGGGAGAGAGATAAACGCTCATTTACGAACGACATGAATATGCGGCGTACGTAGCTGTTTATCAGTAAATATCTCCACTGAGATTAAGAAAAGCAGTAGCTTAATAAATTAAGTACTTCCTGCTATGGTTACTGTACTGGTAACTCCCCAAAAGAATCTGGATTTTGGTGAGAGAACAGAGAAAAAAGCTCATTTAGGACCTACACTTACGAAGAGGGTAGGCAGCTGTATATCAGAGAGTAAATCTTCTGAGAATAAAAACAGCTGGAGCTTGTTAAGGTAATTACACAGGGGAAAGGATAATGTACTGGGCACTCCTCAGAAGAATCTGATTTGTGGTGAGGGGAGAGAGATAAAAGCTCATTTAGGAACGACATGAACATGCTGCGTAGGTAGCTGTTTATCAGTAAATATCTCCACTGAGATTAAGAAAAGCAGTAGCTTAATTAATTAAGTACTTCCTGGTATGGTTACTGTACTGGTAACTCCCCAAAAGAATCTGGATTGTGGTGAGGGAACAGAGAAAAAAGCTCATTTAGGACCTGCACTTACGAAGGGGGTAGGCAGCAGTATATCAGGGAGTAAACCTTCTGAGAATAAAAACAGCTGGAGCTTGTTAAGGTAATTACACAGGGGAAAGGATAATGTACTGGGAACTCCTCAGAAGAATCTGATTTGTGGTGAGGGGAGAGAGATAAAAGCTCATTTAGGAACGACATGAACATGCTGCGTAGGTAGCTGTTTATCAGTAAACATCTCCAATGAGATTAAGAAAAGCAGTAGCTTAATAAATTAAGTACTTCCTGGTATGGTTACTGTACTGGTAACTCCCCAAAAGAATCTGGATTGTGGTGAGGGAACAGAGAAAAAAGCTCATTTAGGACCTGCACTTACGAAGGGGGTAGGCAGCTGTATATCAGGGAGTATACCTTCTGAGAATAAAAACAGCTGGAGCTTGTTAAGGTAATTACACAGGGGAAAGGATAATGTACTGGGAACTCCTCAGAAGAATCTGATTTGTGGTGAGGGGAGTGAGATAAAAGCTCATTTAGGAACGAAATGAACATGCTGCGTAGGTAGCTGTTTATCAGTAAATATCTCCACTGATATTAAGAAAAGCAGTAGCTTAATAAATTAATTACTTCCTGGTATGGTTTCTGTACTGGTAACTCCCCAAAAGAATCTGGATTCTGTTGAGGGAACAGAGAAAAAAGCTCATTTAGGACCTGCACTTACAAAGGGGGTAGGCAGCTGTATATCAGGGAGTAAACCTTCTGAGAATAAAAATAGCTGGAGCTTGTTAAGGTAATTACACATGGGAAAGGGTAATGTACTGGGAACTCCTCAGAAGAATCTGATTTGTGGTGAGGGGAGAGAGATAAAAGCTCATTTAGGAACGACATGAACATGCTGCGTAGGTAGCTGTTTATCAGTACATATCTCCACTGAGATTAAGAAAAGCAGTAGCTTAATAAATTAAGTACTTCCTGGTATGGTTACTGTACTGGTAACTCCCCAGAAGAATCTGGATTGTGGTGAGGGAACAGAGAAAAAAGCTCATTTAGGACCTGCACTTACGAAGGGGGTAGGCAGCTGTATATCAGGGAGTAAACCTTCTGAGAATAAAAACAGCTGGAGCATGTTAAGGTAATTACACAGGGGAAAGGATAATGAACTCTGAACGCCTCAGAAGAATCTGATTTGTGGTGAGGGGAGAGAGATAAAAGCTCATTTAGGAACGACATGAACATGCTGCGTAGGTAGCTGTTTATCAGTAAAT
>NW_025956102.1:0-31388 GCF_023159225.1 Perognathus longimembris pacificus | reverse complement strand
TGAGAATAAAAACAGCTGGAGCTTGTTAAGGTAATTACACAGGGGAAAGGATAATGTACTGGGAACTCCTCAGAAGAATCTGATTTGTGGTGAGGGGAGAGAGATAAAAGCTCATTTAGGAAAGACATGAACATGCTGCGTAGGTAGCTGGTTATCAGTAAATATCTCCACTGAGATTAAGAAAAGCAGTAGCTTAATTAATTAAGTACTTCCTGGTATGGTTACTATTCTGGTTACTCCAAAAAAATCTGGATTGTGGTGAGGGAACAGAGAAAAAAGCTCATTTAGGACCTGCACTTACGAAGGGGGTAGGCAGCAGTATATCAGAGAGTAAACCTTCTGAGAATAAAAACAGCTGGAGCTTGTTAAGGTAATTACACAGGGGAAAGGATAATGTACTGGGAACTCCTCAGAAGAATCTGATTTGTGGTGAGGGGAGAGAGATAAAGCTCATTTAGGAACGACATGAACATGCTGCGTAGGTAGCTGTTTATCAGTAAATATCTCCACTGAGATTAAGAAAAGCAGTAGCTTAATAAATTAAGTACTTCCAGGTATGGTTACTGTACTGGTAACTCACCAAAAGAATCTGGATTGTGGTGAGGGAACAGAGAAAAAAGCTCATTTAGGACCTACACTTACGAAGGGGGTAGGCAGCTGTATATCAGGGAGTAAACCTTCTGAGAATAAAAACAGCTGGAGCTTGTTAAGGTAATTACACAGGGGAAAGGATAATGTACTGGGAACTCCTCAGAAGAATCTGATTTTTGGGAGGGAAGAGAGATAAAAGCTCATTTAGGAACGACAGGAACATGCTGAGTAGGTAGCTGTTTATCAGTAAATATCTCCACTGAGATTAAGAAAAGCAGTAGCTTAATAAATTAAGTACGTCCTGGTATGGTTACTGTACTGGTAACTCCCCAAAAGAATCTTGATTGTGTGAGGGAACAGACAAAAAAGCTCATTTAGGACCTGCACTTATGAAGGGGGTAGGCAACTGTATATCAGGGAGTAAACCTTCTGAGAATAAAAACAGCTGGAGCTTGTTAAGTAATTACACAGGGAAAGGATAATGTACTGGGAACTCCTCAGAAGAATCTGATTTTTGGGAGGGAAGAGAGATAAAAGCTCATTTAGGAACGACAGGAACATGCTGAGTAGGTAGCTGTTTATCAGTAAATATCTCCACTGAGATTAAGAAAAGCAGTAGCTTAATAAATTAAGTACTTCCTGGTATGGTTACTGTACTGGTAACTCCCGAAAGAATCTTGATTGAGGTGAGGGAACAGACAAAAAAGCTCATTTAGGACCTGCACTTATGAAGGGGGTAGGCAGCTGTATATCAGGGAGTAAACCTTCTGAGAATAAAAACAGCTGGAGCTTGTTAAGTAATTACACAGGGGAAAGGATAATGTACTGGGAACACCTCAGAAGAATCTGATTTGTGGTGAGGGAGAGAGATAAAAGCTCATTTAGGAACGACATGAACATGCTGCGTAGGTAGCTGTTTATCAGTAAATATCTCCACTGAGATTAAGAAAAGCAGTAGCTTTATAAATTGAGTACTTCCTGGTATGGTTACTGTACTGGTAACTCCCCAAAAGAATCTGGATTGTGGTGAGGGAACAGAGAAAAAAGCTCATTTAGGACCTGCACTTACGAAGGGGTTAGGCAGCTGTATATCAGGGAGTAAACCTTCTGAGAATAAAAACAGCTGGAGCTTGTTAAGGTAATTACACAGGGGAAAGGATAATGTACTGGGAACTCCTCAGAAGAATCTGATTTGTGGTGAGGGGAGGGAGATAAAAGCTCATTTAGGAACGACATGAACATGCTGCGTAGGTAGCTGTTTATCAGTAAATATCTCCACTGAGATTAAGAAAAGCAGTAGCTTAATAAATTAAGTACTTCCTGGTATGGTTACTGTACTGATAACTCCGCAAAAGAATCTGGATTGTCGTGAGGGAACAGAGAAAAAGCTCATTTAGTACCTGCACTACGAAGGGGGTAGGCAGCTGTATATCAGGGAGTAAACCTTCTGAGAGTAAAAACAGCTGGAGCTTGTTAAGGTAATTACACAGGGGAAAGGATAATGTACTGGGAACTCCTCAGAAGAATCTGATTTGTGGTGAGGGGAGAGAGATAAAAGCTCATTTAGGACCGACATGAACATGCTGCGTAGGTAGCTGTTTATCAAAAATTTCTCTACTGAGATTAAGAAATGCAGTAGCTTAATAAATTAAGTAGTTCCTGGTATGGTTACTCTACTGGTAACTCCCAAAAAGAATCTGGATTGTGGTGAGGGAATAGAGAAAAAAGCTCATTTAGGACCTACACTTACGAAGGGGGTAGGCAGCAGTATATCAGAGAGTAAACCTTCTGAGAATAATAACAGCTGGAGCTTGTTAAGGTAATTACACAGGGAAAGGATAATGTACTGGGAACTCCTCAGAAGAATCTGATTTTTGGGAGGGGAGAGAGATAAAAACTCATTTAGGAACGACATGAACATGCTGCGTAGGTAGCTGTTTATCAGTAAATATCTCCACGGAGATTAAGAAAAGCAGTAGCTTAATAAATTAAGTACTTCCTGGTATAGTTACTGTACTGGTAACTCCCCAAAAGAATCTGGATTGTGGTGAGGGAACAGAGAAAAAAGCTCATTTAGGACCTACACTTACGAAGGGGGTAGGCAGCTGTATATCAGGGAGTAAACCTTCTGAGAATAAAAACAGCTGGAGCTTGTTAAGGTAATTACACAGGGGAAAGGATAATGTACTGGGAACTCCTCAGAAGAATCTGATTTTTGTGAGGGAAGAGAGATAAAAGCTCATTTAGGAACGACAGGAACATGCTGAGTAGGTAGCTGTTTATCAGTAAATATCTCCACTGAGATTAAGAAAAGCAGTAGCTTAATAAATTAAGTACTTCCTGGTATGGTTACTGTACTGGTAACTCCCCAAAAGAATCTTGATTGTGGTGAGGGAACAGACAAAAAAGCTCATTTAGGACCTGCTCTTATGAAGGGGGTAGGCAGCTGTATATCAGGGAGTAAACCTTCTGAGAATAAAAACAGCTGGAGCTTGTTAAGTAATTACACAGGGGAAAGGATAATGTACTGGGAACTCCTCAGAAGAATCTGATTTGTGGTGAGGGGAGAGAGATAAAAGCTCATTTAGGAACGACATGAACATGCTGCGTAGGTAGCTGTTTATCAGTAAATATCTCCACTGAGATTAAGAAAAGCAGTAGCTTAATAAATTAAGTACTTCCTGGTATGGTTACTGTACTGGTAACTCCCCAAAAGAATCTGGATTGTGGTGAGGGAACAGAGAAAAAAGCTCATTTATGACCTCACTTACGAAGGGGGTAGGCAGCTGTATATCAGGGAGTAAACCTTCTGAGAATAAAAACAGCTGGAGCTTGTTAAGGTAATTACACAGGGGAAAGGATAATGTACTGGGAACTCCTCAGAAGAATCTGATTTGTGGTGAGGGGAGAGAGATAAAAGCTCATTTAGGAAAGACATGAACATGCTGCGTAGGTAGCTGGTTATCAGTAAATATCTCCACTGAGATTAAGAAAAGCCGTAGCTTAATTAATTAAGTACTTCCTGGTATGGTTACTATACTGGTTACTCCAAAAAAATCTGGATTGTGGTGAGGGAACAGAGAAAAAAGCTCATTTAGGACCTGCACTTACGAAGGGGGTAGGCAGCAGTATATCAGAGAGTAAACCTTCTGAGAATAATAACAGCTGGAGCTTGTTAAGGTAATTACACAGGGAAAGGATAATGTACTGGGAACTCCTCAGAAGAATCTGATTTTTGGGAGGGGAGAGAGAAAAAAACTCATTTAGTAACGACATGAACATGCTGCGTAGGTAGCTGTTTATCAGTAAATATCTCCACTGAGATTAAGAAAAGCAGTAACTTAATAATTTAAGTACTTCCTGGTATGGTTACTGTACTGGTAACTCCCCAAAAGAATCTGGATTGTGGTGAGGGAACAGAGAAAAAAGCTCATTTAGGACCTGCACTTACGAAGGGGGTAGGCAGCTGTATATCAGGGAGTAAACCTTCTGAGAATAAAAACAGCTGGAGCTTGTTAAGGTAATTACACAGGGGAACGATAATGTACTGGGAAATCCACAGAAGAATCTGATTTTTGGTGAGGGGAGAGAGATAAAAGCTCATTTAGGAACGACATGAACATGCTGCGTAGGTAGCTGTTTATCAGTAAATATCTCCACTTAGATTAAGAAAAGCTGTAGCTTAATAAATTAAGTACTTCCTGGTATGGTTACTGTACTGGTAATTCCCCAAAAGAATCTGGATTGTGGTGAGGGAACAGAGAAAAAAGCTCATTTAGGACCTGCACTTACGAAGGGGGTAGGCAGCTGTATATCAGGGAGTAAACCTTCTGAGAATAAAAACAGCTGGAGCTTGTTAAGGTAATTACACAGGGGAAAGGATAATATACTGGGAACTCCTCAGAAGAATCTGATTTGTGGTGAGGGGAGAGAGATACAAGCTCATTTAGGAACGACATGAACATGCTGCGTAGGTAGCTGTTTATCAGTAAATATCTCCACTGAGATTAAGAAAAGCAGTAGCTTAATAAATTAAGTACTTTCTGGTATGGTTACTGTACTGGTAACTCCCCAAAAGTATCTGGATTGTGGTGAGGGTACACAGAAAAAAGCTGATTTAGGACCTGCACTTACGAAGGGGGTAGGCAGCTGTATATCAGGGAGTAAACCTTCTGAGAATAAAAACAGCTGGAGCTTGTTAAGGTAATTACACAGGGGAAAGGATAATGTACTGGGAACTTCTCAGAAGAATCTGATTTGTGGTGAGGGGAGAGAGATAAAAGCTCATTTAGGAACGACATGAACATGCTGCGTAGGTAGCTGTTTATCAGTAAATATCTCCACTGAGATTAAGAAAAGCAGTAGCTTAATAAATTAAGTACTTCCTGGTATGTTTACTGTATTGGTAACTCCCCAAAAGAATCTGGATTGTGGTGAGGGAACAGAGAAAAAAGCTCATTTAGGACCTGGACTTACGAAGGGGGTAGGCAGCTGTATATCAGGGAGTAAACCTTCTGAGAATAAAAACAGCTGGAGCTTGTTAAGGTAATTACACAGGGGAAAGGATAATGTACTGGGAACTCCTCAGAAGAAACTGATTTGTGCTGAGGGGAGAGAGATAAAAGCTCATTTAGGAACGACATGCACATGCTGCGTAGGTAGCTGTTTATCAGTAAATATCTCCACTGAGATTAAGAAAAGCAGTAGCTTAATAAATTAAGTACTTCCTGGTATGGTTACTGTACTGGTAACTCCCCAAAAGAATCTGGATTGTGGTGAGGGAACAGAGAAAAAAGCTCATTTAGGACCTGCACTTACGAAGGGGGTAGGCAGCCGTATATCAGGGAGTAAACCTTCTGCGAATAAAAACGGCTAGAGCTTGCTAAGGTAATTACACAGGGGAAAGGATAATGTACTGGGAACTCCTCAGAAAAATCTGATTTTTGGTGAGGTGAGAGAGATAAAAGCTCATTTAGGAACGACATGAACATGCTGCGTAGGTAGCTGTTTATCAGTAAATATCTCCACTGAGATTAAGAAAAGCAGTAGCTTAATAAATTAAGTACTTCCTGGTATGGTTACTGTACTGGTAACTCCAAAAAATATCTGGATTTTGGTGAGGGAACAGAGAAAAAAGCTCTTTTAGGACCTGCACTTACGAAGGGGGTAGGCAGCTGTATATCAGGGAGTAAACCTTCTGAGAATAAAAACAGCTGGAGCTTGTTAAGGTAATTACACAGGGGAAAGGATAATGTACTGGGAACTCCTCAGAAGAATCTGATTTGTGGTGAGGGGAGAGAGATAAAAGCTCATTTAGGAACGACATGAACATGCTGCGTAGGTAGCTGTTTATCAGTAAATATCTCCGCTGAGATTAAGAAAAGCAGTAGCTTAATAAATTAAGTACTTCCTGGTATGTTTACTGTACTGGTAACTCCCCAAAAGAATCTGGATTGTGGTGAGGGAACAGAGAAAAAAGCTCATTAGGGACCTGCACTTACGAAGGGGGTAGGCAGCTGTATATCAGGGAGTAAACCTTCTGAGAATAAAAACAGCTGGAGCTTGTTAAGGTAATTACACAGGGGAAAGGATAATGTACTGGGAACTCCTCAGAAGAATCTAATTTGTGGTAAGGGGAGAGAGATAAAAGCTCATTTAGGAGGGATATGAACATGCTGCGTAGGTAGCTGTTTATCAGTAAATATCTCCACTGAGATTAAGAAAAGCAGTAGCTTAATAAATTAAGTACTTCCTGGTATGGTTACTGTACTGGTAACTCCCCAAAAAATCTGGATTGTGGTGAGGGAACAGAGAAAAAAGCTCATTTAGGACCTGCACTTACGAAGGGGGTAGGCAGCTGTATATCAGGGAGTAAAGCTTCTGAGAATAAAAACACCTGGAGCTTGTTAAGGTAATTACACAGGAGAAAGGATAATGTACTGGGAACTCCTCAGAAGAGTCTGATTTGTGGTGAGGGGAGAGAGATAAAAGCTCATTTAGAAACGACATGAACATACTGCGTAGGTAGCTGTTTATCAGTAAATATCTCCACTGAGATTAAGAAAAGCAGTAGCTTAATAAATTAAGTACTTCCTGGTATGGTTACTGTACTGGTAACTCCCCAAAAGAATCTGGATTGTGGTGAGGAAACAGAGAAAAAAGGTCATTTAGGACCTGCACTTACGAAGGGGGTAGGCAGCTGTATATCAGGGAGTAAACATTCTGAGAATTAAAACAGCTGGAGCTTGTTAAGGTAATTACACAGGGGAAAGGATATTGTACTGGGAACTCCTCAGAAGAATCTGATTTGTGGTGAGGGGAGAGAGATAAAAGCTCATTTAGGAACGACATGAACATGCTGCGTAGGTAGCTGTTTATCAGTAAATATCTCCACTGAGATTAAGAAAAGCAGTAGCTTAATAAATTAAGTATTTCCTGGTATGGTTACTGTACTGGTACCTCCCCAAAAGAATCTGGATTGTGGTGAGGGAACAGAGAAAGAAGCTCATTTAGGACCTGCACTTACGAAGGGGGTAGGCAGCTGTATATCAGGGAGTAAACCTTCTGAGAATAAAAACAGCTGGAGCTTGTTAAGGTAATTACACAGGGGAAAGGATAATGTACTGGGAACTCCTCAGAAGAATCTGATTTGTGGTGAGGGGAGAGAGATAAAAGCTCATTTAGGAACGACATGAACATGCTGGGTAGGTAGCTGTTTATCAGTAAATATCTCCACTGAGATTAAGAAAAGCAGTAGCTTAATAAATTAAGTACTTCCTGGTATGGTTACTTTACTGGTAACTCCCCAAAAGAATCTGGATTGTGGTGAGGGAACAGAGAAAAAAGCTCATTTAGGACCTGCATTTACGAAGGAGGTAGGCAGCTGTATATCAGGGAGTAAACCTTCTGAGAATAAAAACAGCTGGAGCTTGTTAAGGTAATTACACAGGGGAAAGGATAATGTACTGGGTACTCCTCAGAAGAATCTGATTTGTGGTGAGGGGAGAGAGATAAAAGCTCATTTAGGAACGACATGAACATGCTGCGTAGGTAGCTGTTTATCAGTAAATATCTCCACTGAGATTAAGAAAAGCAGTAGCTTAATAAATTAAGTACTTCCTGGTATGGTTACTGTACTGGTAACTCCCCAAAAGAATCTGGATTGTGGTGAGGGAACAGAGAAAAAAGCTCATTTAGGACCTGAACTTACGAAGGGGGTAGGCAGCTGTATATCAGGGAGTAAACCTTCTGCGAATAAATACGGCTAGAGCTTGCTAAGGTAATTACACACGGGAAAGGATAATGTACTGGGAACTCCTCAGAAAAATCTGATTTTTGGTGAGGGGAGAGAGATAAAAGCTCATTTAGGAACGACATGAACATGCTGCGTAGGTAGCTGTTTATCAGTAAATATCTCCACTGAGAATAAGAAAAGCAGTAGCTTAATAAATTAAGTACTTCCTGGTATGGTTACTGTACTGGTAACTCCAAAAAATATCTGGATTGTGGTGAGGGAACAGAGAAAAAAGCTCATTTAGGACCTGCACTTACGAAGGGGGTAGGCAGCTGTATATCAGGGAGTAAACCTTCTGAGAATAAAAACAGCTGGAGCTTGTTAAGGTAAGTACACAGGGGAAAGGATAGTGTACTGGGAACTCCTCAGAAGAATCTGATTTGTGGTGAGGGGAGAGAGATAAAAGCTCATTTAGGAACGACATGAACATGCTGCGTAGGTAGCTGTTTATCAGTAAATATCTCCGCTGAGATTAAGAAAAGCAGTAGCTTAATAAATTAAGTACTTCCCGGTATGGTTACTGTACTGGTAACTCTCCAAAAGAATCTGGATTGTGGTGAGGGAACAGAGAAAAAAGCTCATTTAGGACCTGCACTTACGAAGGGGGTAGGCAGCTGTATATCAGGGAGTAAACCTTCTGAGAATAAAAACAGCTGGAGCTTGTTAAGGTAATTACACAGGGGAAAGGATAATGTACTGGGAACTCCTCAGAAGAATCTGATTTGTGGTGAGGGGAGAGAGATAAAAGCTCATTTAAGAGGGATAAGAACATGCTGCGTAGGTAGCTGTTTATCAGTAAATATCTCCACTGAGATTAAGAAAAGCAGTAGCTTAATAAATTAAGTACTTCCTGGTATGGTTACTGTACTGGTAACTCCCCAAATAATCTGGATTGTGGTGAGGGAACAGAGAAAAAAGCTCATTTAGGACCTGCACTTACGAAGGGGGTAGTCAGCTGTATATCAGGGAGTAAACCTTCTGAGAATAAAAACAGCTGGAGCTTGTTAAGTAATTACACAGGGGAAAGGATAATGTACTGGGAACTCCTCAGAAGAATCTGATTTGTGGTGAGGGGAGAGAGATAAAAGCTCATTTAGGAACGACATGAACATGCTGCGTAGGTAGCTGTTTATCAGTAAATATCTCCACTGAGATTAAGAAAAGCAGTAGCTTAATAAATTAAGTACTTCCTGGTATGGTTACTTTACTGGTAACTCCCCAAAAGAATCTGGATTGTGGTGAGGGAACAGAGAAAAAAGCTCATTTAGGACCTGCATTTACGAAGGGGGTAGGCAGCTGTATATCAGGGAGTAAACCTTCTGAGAATAAAAACAGCTGGAGCTTGTTAAGGTAATTACACAGGGGAAAGGATAATGTACTGGGAACTCCTCAGAAGAATCTGATTTGTGGTGAGGGGAGAGAGATAAAAGCTCGTTTAAGAACGACATGAACATGCTGCGTAGGTAGATGTTTATCAGTAAATATCTCCACTGAGATTAAGAAAAGCAGTAGCTTAATAAATTAAGTAATTCCTGGTATGGTTACTGTACTGATAACTCCCCAAAAGAATCTGGATTGTGGTGAGGGAACAGAGAAAAAAGCTCATTTAGGACCTGCACTAACGAAGGGGGTAGGCCGCGGTATATCAGGGAGTAAACCTTCTGAGAATAAAAACAGCTGGAGCTTGTTAAGGTAATTACACAGGGGAAAGGATAATGTACTGGGAACTCGTCAGAAGAATCTGATTTGTGGTGAGGGGGAGAGATAAAACCTCATTTAGGAATGACATGAACATGCTGCGTAGGTAGCTGTTTATCAGTAAATATCTCCACTGAGATTAAGAAAAGCAGTAGCTTAATAAATTAAGTACTCCCTGTGTGGATACTGTTCTGGTAACTCCCCAAAATAATCTGGATTGTGGTGAGGGAACAGAGAAAAAAGCTCATTTAGGACCTGCACTTACGAAGGGGGTAGGCAGCTGTATATAAGGGAGTAAACCTTCTAAGAATAAAAACAGCTGGAGCTTGTTAAGGTAATTACACAGGGGAAAGGATAATGTACTGGGAACTCCTCAGAAGAATCTGATTTGTGGTGAGGGGAGAGAGATAAAAGCTCATTTAGGAACGACATGAAAATGCTGCATAGGAAGCTGTTTATCAGTAAATATCTCCACTGAGATTAAGAAAAGCAGTAGCTTAATAATTTAAGTACTTCCTGGTATGGTTACTGTACTGGTAACTCCCCAAAAGAATCTGGATTGTGGTGAGGGAACAGAGAAAAAAGCTCATTTAGGACCTGCACTTACGAAGGGGGTAGGCAGCTGTATATCAGGGAGTAAAACTTCTGAGAATAAAAACAGCTGGAGCTTGTTAAGGTAATTACACAGGGGAAAGGATAATGTACTGGGAACTCCTCAGAAGAATCTGATTTGTGGTGAGGGGAGAGAGATAAAAGCTCATTTAGGAACGACATGAACATGCTGCGTAGGAAGCTGTTTATCAGTAAATATCTCCACTGAGATTAAGAAGAGCAGTAGCTTAATAAATTAAGTACTTCCTGGTATGGTTACTGTACTGGTAACTCCCCAAAAGAATCTGGATTGTGGTGAGGGAACAGAGAAAAAAGCTCATTTAGGACCTGCACTTACGAAGGGGGTAGGCAGCTGTATATCAGGGAGTAAACCTTCTGAGTATAAAAGCAGCTGGAGCTTGTTAAGGTAATTACACAGGGGAAAGGATAATGTACTGGGAACTCCTCAGAAGAATCTGATTTGTGGTGAGGGGAGAGAGATAAAAGCTCATTTAGGAACGACATGAACATGCTGCGTAGGTAGCTGTTTATCAGTAAATATCTCCACTGAGATTAAGAATAGCAGTAGCTTAATAAATTAAGTACTTCCTGGTATGGTTGCTGTACTGGTAACTCCCCAAAAGAATCTGGATTGTGGTGAGGGAACAGAGAAAAAAGCTCATTTAGGACCTGCATTTACGAAGGGGGTAGGCAGCTGTATATCAGGGAGTAAACATTCTGAGAATAAAAACAGCTGGAGCTTGTTAAGGTAATTACACAGGGGAAAGGATAATGTACTGGGAACTCCTCAGAAGAATCTGATTTGTGGTGAGGGGAGAGAGATAAAAGCTCGTTTAGGAAGGACATGAACATGCTGCGTAGGTAGCTCTTTATCAGTAAATATCTCCACTGAGATTAAGAAAAGCAGTAGCTTAATAAATTAAGTACTTCCTGGTATGGTTACTGTACTGGTAACTCCCCAAAAGAATCTGGATTGTGGAAAGGGAACAGAGAAAAAGCTCATTTAGGGCCTGCAATTACGAAGTGGGTAGGCAGCTGTATATCAGCGAGTAAACCTTCTGAGAATAAAAACAGCTGGAGCTTGTTAAGGTAATTACACAGGGGAAATGATAATGTACTGGGAACTCCTCAGAAGAATCTGATTTGTGGTGAGGGGAGAGAGATAAAAGCTTCTTTAGGAACGACATGAACATGCTGCATAGGTAGCTGTTTATCAGTAAATATCTCCACTGAGATTAAGAAAAACAGTAGCTTAATAAATTAAGTACTTCCTGGTATGGTTACTGTACTGATAACTCCCCAAAAGAATCTGGATTGTGGTGAGGGAACAGAGAAAAAAGCTCATTTAGGACCTGCACTTACGAAGGGGTAGGCAGCTGTATATCAGGGAGTAAACCTTCTGAGAATAAAAACAGCTGGAGCTTGTTAAGGTAATTACACAGGGGAAAGGATAATGTACTGGGAACTCCTCAGAAGAATCTGATTTGTGGTGAGGGGAGAGAGATAAAAGCTCCTTTAGGAACGACATGAACATGCTGCTTACGTAGCTGTTTATCAGTAAATATCTCCACTGAGATTAAGAAAAGCAGTAGCTTAATAAATTAAGTACTTCCTGGTATGGTTACTGTACTGATAACTCCCCAAAAGAATCTGGATTGTGGTGAGGGAACAGAGAAAAAAGCTCATTTAGGACCTGCACTAACGAAGGGGGTAGGCCGCTGTATATCAGGGAGTAAACATTCTGAGAATAAAAACAGCTGGAGCTTGTTAAGGTAATTACACAGGGGAAAGGATAATGTACTGGGAACTCCTCAGAAGAATCTGATTTGTGGTGAGGGGAGAGAGATAAAAGCTCATTTAGGAACGACAAGAAAATGCTGCATAGGAAGCTGTTTATCAGTAAATATCTCCACTGAGATTAAGAAAAGCAGTAGCTTAATAATTTAAGTACTTCCTGGTATGGTTACTGTACTGCTAACTCCCCAAAAGAATCTGGATTGTGGTGAGGGAACAGAGAAAAAAGCTCATTTAGGACCTGCACTTACGAAGGGGGTAGGCAGCTGTATATCAGGGAGTAAAACTTCTGAGAATAAAAACAGCTGGAGCTTGTTAAGGTACTTACACAGGGGAAAGGATAATGTACTGGGAACTCCTCAGAAGAATCTGATTTGTGGTGAGGGGAGAGAGATAAAAGCTCATTTAGGAACGACATGAACATGCTGCGTAGGTAGCTGTTTATCAGTAAATATCTCCACGGAGATTAAGAAGAGCAGTAGCTTAATAAATTAAGTACTTCCTGGTATGGTTACTGTACTGGTAACTCCACAAAAGAATCTGGATTTTGGTGAGGGAACAGAGAAAAAAGCTCATTTAGGACCTGCACTTACGAAGGGGGTAGGCAGCTGTATATCAGGGAGTAAACCTTCTGAGAATAAAAACAGCTGGAGCTTGTTAAGGTAATTACACAGGGGAAAGGATAATGTACTGGGAACTCCTCAGAAGAATCTGATTTTTGGTGAGGGGAGAGAGATAAAAGCTCATTTAGGAACGACGTGAACATGCTGCGTAGGTAGCTGTTTATCAGTAAATATCTCCACTGAGATTAAGAAGAGCAGTAGCTTAATAAATTAAGTACTTCCTGGTATGGTTACTGTACTGGTAACTCCACAAAAGAATCTGGATTTTGGTGAGGGAACAGAGAAAAAAGCTCATTTAGGACCTGCACTTACGAAGGGGGTAGGCAGCTGTATATCAGGGAGTAAACCTTCTGAGAATAAAAACAGCTGGAGCCTGTTAAGGTAATTAGACAGGGGAAAGGATAATGTACTGGGAACTCCTCAGAAAAATCTGATTTGTGGTGAGGGGAGAGAGATAAAAGCTCATTTAGGAACGACATGAAAATGCTGCATAGGAAGCTGTTTATCAGTAAATATCTTCACTGAGATTAAGAAAAGCAGTAGCTTTATAAATTAAGTACTTCCTGGTATGGTTACTGTACTGGTAACACCCAAAAGAATCTGATTGGGGTGAGGGAACAGAGAAAAAAGCTCATTTAGGACCTGCACTTACGAAGGGGGTAGGCAGCTGTATATCAGGGAGTAAAACTTCTGAGAATAAAAACAGCTGGAGCTTGTTAAGGTAATTACACAGGGGAAAGGATAATGTACTGGGAACTCCTCAGAAGAATCAGATTTGTGGTGAGGGGAGAGAGATAAAAGCTCGTTTAGGAACGACATGAACATGCTGCGTAGGTAGCTGTTTATCAGTAAATATCTCCACTGAGATTAAGAAAAGCAGTAGCTTAATAAATTAAGTACTCCCTGTGTGGATACTGTTCTGGTAACTCCCCAATACAATCTGGATTGTGGTGAGGGAACAGAGAAAAAAGCTCATTTAGGACCTGCACTTACGAAGGGGGTAGGCAGCTGTATATCAGGGAGTAAACCTTCTGAGAATAAAAACAGCTGGAGCTTGTTAAGGTAATTACACAGGGGAAAGGATAATGTACTGGGAACTCCTCAGACGAATCTGATTTGTGGTGAGGGGAGAGAGATAAAAGCTCCTTTAAGAACGACATGAACATGCTGCTTACGTAGCTGTTTATCAGTAAATATCTCCACTGAGATTAAGAAAAGCAGTAGCTTAATAAATTAAGTACTTCCTGGTATGGTTACTGTACTGATAACTCCCCAAAAGAATCTGGATTGTGGTGAGGGAACAGAGAAAAAAGCTCATTTATGACCTGCACTAACGAAGGGGGTAGGCCGCTGTATATCAGGGAGTAAACCTTCTGAGAATAAAAACAGCTGGAGCTTGTTAAGGTAATTACACAGGGGAAAGGATAATGTACTGGGAACTCCTCAGAAGAATCTGATTTGTGGTGAGGGGAGAGAGATAAAAGCTCATTTAGGAACGACATGAAAATGATGCATAGGAAGCTGTTTATCAGTAAATATCTCCACTGAGATTAAGAAAAGCAGTACCTTAATAATTTAAGTACTTCCTGGTATGGTTACTGTACTGGTAATTCCCAAAAGAATCTGGATTGTGGTGAGGGAACAGAGAAAAAAGCTCATTTAGGACCTGCACTTACGAAGGGGGTAGGCAGCTGTATATAAGGGAGTAAAACTTCTGAGAATAAAAACAGCTGGAGCTTGTTAAGGTAATTACACAGGGGAAAGGATAATGTACTGGGAACTCCTCAGAAGAATCTGATTTGTGGTGAGGGGAGAGAGATAAAAGCTCATTTAGGAACGACATGAACATGCTGCGTAGGTAGCTGTTTATCAGTAAATATCTCCACTGAGATTAAGAAGAGCAGTAGCTTAATAAATTAAGTACTTCCTGGTATGGTTACTGTACTGGTAACTCCACAAAAGAATCTAGATTTTGGTGAGGGAACAGAGAAAAAAGCTCATTTAGGACCTGCACTTACGAAGGGGGTAGGCAGCTGTATATCAGGGAGTAAACCTTCTGAGCATAAAAACAGCTGGAGCTTGTTAAGGTAATTAGACAGGGGAAAGGATAATGTACTGGGAACTCCTCAGAAGAATCTGATTTGTGGTGAGTGGAGAGAGATAAAAGCTCGTTTAGGAACGACATGAACATGCTGCGTAGGTAGCTGTTTATCAGTAAATATCTCCACTGAGATTAAGAAAAGCAGTAGCTTAATAAATTAAGTACTTCCTGGTATGGTTACTGTACTGGTAACTCCCCAAAAGAATCTGGATTGTGGAAAGGGAACAGAGAAAAAAGCTCATTTAGGGCCTGCACTTACGAAGGGGGTAGGCAGCTGTATATCAGGGAGTAAACCTTCTGAGAATAAAAACAGCTGGAGCTTGTAAAGGTAATTACACAGGGGAAAGGATAATGTACTGGGAACTCCTCAGAAGAATCTGATTTGTGCTGAGGGGAGAGAGATAAAAGCTCCTTTAGGAACGACATCAACATGCTGCGTAGGTAGCTGTTCATCAGTAAATATCTCCACTGAGATTAAGAAAAGCAGTAGCTTAATAAATTAAGTACTTCCTGGTATGGTTACTGTACTGGTAACTCCCCAAAAGAATCTAGATTTTGGTGAGGGAACAGAGAAAAAAGCTCATTTAGGACCTGCACTTACGAAGGGGGTAGGCAGCTGTATATCAGGGAGTAAACCTTCTGAGTATAAAAACAGCTGGAGCTTGTTAAGGTAATTACACAGGGGAAAGGATAATGTACTGGGAACTCCTCAGAAGAATCTGATTTGTGGTGAGGGGAGAGAGATAAAAGATCATTTAGGAACGACGTGAACATGCTGCGTAGGTAGCTGTTTATCAGTAAATATCTCCACTGAGATTAAGAAGAGCAGTAGCTTAATAAATTAAGTACTTCCTGGTATGGTTACTGTACTGGTAACTCCACAAAAGAATCTGGATTTTGGTGAGGGAACAGAGAAAAAAGCTCATTTAGGACCTGCACTTACGAAGGGGGTAGGCAGCTGTATATCAGGGAGTAAACCTTCTGAGTATAAAAACAGCTGGAGCTTGTTAAGGTAATTACACAGGGGAAAGGATAATGTACTGGGAACTCCTCAGAAGAATCTGATTTTTGGTGAGGGGAGAGAGATAAAAGCTCATTTAGGAACGACGGGAACATGCTGCGTAGGTAGCTGTTTATCAGTAAATATCTCCACTGAGATTAAGAAGAGCAGTAGCTTAATAAATTAAGTACTTCCTGGTATGGTTACTGTACTGGTAACTCCACAAAAGAATCTGGATTTTGGTGAGGGAACAGAGAAAAAAGCTCATTTAGGACCTGCACTTACGAAGGGGGTAGGCAGCTGTATATCAGGGAGTAAACCTTCTGAGAATAAAAACAGCTGGAGCCTGTTAAGGTAATTAGACAGGGGAAAGGATAATGTACTGGGAACTCCTCAGAAGAATCTGATTTGTGGTGAGGGGAGAGAGATAAAAGCTCATTTAGGAACGACATGAAAATGCTGCATAGGAAGCTGTTTATCAGTAAATATCTTCACTGAGATTAAGAAAAGCAGTAGCTTAATAAATTAAGTACTTCCTGGTATGGTTACTGTACTGGTAACACCCAAAAGAATCTGGATTGTGGTGAGGGAACAGAGAAAAAAGCTCATTTAGGACCTGCACTTACGAAGGGGGTAGGCAGCTGTATATCAGGGAGTAAAACTTCTGAGAATAAAAACAGCTGGAGCTTGTTAAGGTAATTACACAGGGGAAAGGATAATGTACTGGGAACTCCTCAGAAGAATCTGATTTGTGGTGAGTGGAGAGAGATAAAAGCTCGTTTAGGAACGACATGAACATGCTGCGTAGGTAGCTGTTTATCAGTCAATATCTCCACTGAGATTAAGAAAAGCAGTAGCTTAATAAATTAAGTACTTCCTGGTATGGTTACTGTACTGGTAACTCCCCAAAAGAATCTGGATTGTGGAAAGGGAACAGAGAAAAAAGCTCATTTAGGGCCTGCACTTACGAAGGGGGTAGGCAGCTGTATATCAGGGAGTAAACCTTCTGAGAATAAAAACAGCTGGAGCTTGTAAAGGTAATTACACAGGGGAAAGGATAATGTACTGGGAACTCCTCAGAAGAATCTGATTTGTGGTGAGGGGAGAGAGATAAAAGCTCCTTTAGGAACGACATGAACATGCTGCGTAGGTAGCTGTTCATCAGTAAATATCTCCACTGAGATTAAGAAAAGCAGTAGCTTAATAAATTAAGTACTTCCAGGTATGGTTACTGTACTGGTAACTCCCCAAAAGAAACTGGATTGTGGTGAGGGAACAGAGAAAAAAGTTCATTTAGGACCTGCACTTACGAAGGGGGTAGGCAGCTGTATATCAGGGAGTAAACCTTCTGAGAATAAAAACAGCTGGAGCTTGTTAAGGTAATTACACAGGGGAAAGGATAATGTACTGGGAACTCCTCAGAAGAATCTGATTTGTGGTGAGGGCAGAGAGATAAAAGCTCATTTAGGAACGACATGAACATGCTGCGTAGGTAGCTGTTTATCAGTAAATATCTCCACTGAGATTAAGAAAAGCAGTAGCTTAATAAATTAAGTACTTCCTGGTATGGTTACTGTACTGGTAACTCCCCAAAAGAATCTGGATTGTGGAAAGGGAACAGAGAAAAAAGCTCATATAGGGCCTGCACTTACTAAGGGGGTAGGCAGCTGTATATCAGGGAGTAAACCTTCTGAGAATAAAAACAGCTGGAGCTTGTTAAGCTAATTACACAGGGGAAAGGATAATGTACTGGGAAATCCTCAGAAGAATCTGAGTTTTGGTGAAGGGAGAGAGATAAAAGCACATTTAGGAAAGACATGAACATGTTGCGTACGTAGATGTTTATCAGTAAATATCTCCACTGAGATTAAGAAAAGCAGTAGCTTAATAAATTAAGTACTTCCTGGTACGGTTACTGTACTTGTACCTCCCCAAAAGAATCTGGATTGTGGTGAGGGAACAGAGAAAAATGCTCATTTAGGACCTGCACTTACGAAGGGGGTCGGCAGCTGTATATCAGGGAGTAAACCTTCTGAGAATAAAAGCAGCTGGAGATTGTGAAGGTAATTATACAGGGGAAAGGATAATGTACTGGGAACTCCTCAGCAGAATCTGATTTGTGGTGAGGGGAGAGAGATAAAAGCTCATTTAAGAACGACATGAACATGCTACGTAGGTAGCTGTTTATCAGTAAATATCTCCACTGATATTAAGAAAAGCAGTAGCTTAATAAATTAAGTACTTCCTGGTATGCTTACTGTACTGGTAACTCCCCAAAAGAATCTGGGTTGTGGTGAGGGAACAGAGAAAAAAGCTCATTTAGGGCCTGCACTTACGAAGGGGGTAGGCAGCTGTATATCAGGGAGGAAACCTTCTGAGAATAAAAACAGCTGGAGCTTGTTAAGGTAATTACACAGGGGAAAGGATAATGTACTGGGAACTCCTCAGAAGAATCAGATTTGTGGTGAGGGGAGAGAGATAAAAGCTCATTTAGGAACGACATGAACATGCTGCGTAGGTAGCTGTTTATCAGTAAATATCTCCACTGAGATTAAGAAAAGCAGTAGCTTAATAAATTAAGTACTCCCTGTGTGGATACTGTTCTGGTAACTCCCCAAAACAATCTGGATTGTGGTGAGGGAACAGAGAAAAAAGGTCATTTAGGACCTGCACTTACGAAGGGGGTAGGCAGCTGTATATCAGGGAGTAAACCTTCTGAGAATAAAAACAGCTGGAGCTTGTTAAGGTAATTACACAGGGGAAAGGATAATGTACTGGGAACTCCTCAGACGAATCTGATTTGTGGTGACGGGAGAGAGATAAAAGCTCCTTTAGGAACGACATGAACATGCTGCTTACGTAGCTGTTTATCAGTAAATATCTGACTGAGATTAAGAAAAGCAGTAGCTTAATAAATTAAGTACTTCCTGGTATGGTTACTGTACTGATAACTCCCCAAAAGAATCTGGATTGTGGTGAGGGAACAGAGAAAAAAGCTCATTTATGACCTGCACTAACGAAGGGGGTAGGCCGCTGTATATCAGGGAGTAAACCTTCTGAGAATAAAAACAGCTGGAGCTTGTTAAGGTAATTACACAGGGGAAAGGATAATGTACTGGGAACTCCTCAGAAGAATCTGATTTGTGGTGAGGGGAGAGAGATAAAAGCTCATTTAGGAACGACATGAAAATGATGCATAGGAAGCTGTTTATCAGTAAATATCTCCACTGAGATTAAGAAAAGCAGTACCTTAATAATTTAAGTACTTCCTGGTATGGTTACTGTACTGGTAATTCCCAAAAGAATCTGGATTGTGGTGAGGGAACAGAGAAAAAAGCTCATTTAGGACCTGCACTTACGAAGGGGGTAGGCAGCTGTATATAAGGGAGTAAAACTTCTGAGAATAAAAACAGCTGGAGCTTGTTAAGGTAATTACACAGGGGAAAGGATAATGTACTGGGAACTCCTCAGAAGAATCTGATTTGTGGTGAGGGGAGAGAGATAAAAGCTCATTTAGGAACGACATGAACATGCTGCGTAGGTAGCTGTTTATCAGTAAATATCTCCACTGAGATTTAGAAGAGCAGTAGCTTAATAAATTAAGTACTTCCTGGTATGGTTACTGTACTGGTAACTCCACAAAAGAATCTAGATTTTGGTGAGGGAACAGAGAAAAAAGCTCATTTAGGACCTGCACTTACGAAGGGGGTAGGCAGCTGTATATCAGGGAGTAAACCTTCTGAGTATAAAAACAGCTGGAGCTTGTTAAGGTAATTAGACAGGGGAAAGGATAATGTACTGGGAACTCCTCAGAAGAATCTGATTTGTGGTGAGTGGAGAGAGATAAAAGCTCGTTTAGGAACGACATGAACATGCTGCGTAGGTAGCTGTTTATCAGTAAATATCTCCACTGAGATTAAGAAAAGCAGTAGCTTAATAAATTAAGTACTTCCTGGTATGGTTACTGTACTGGTAACTCCACAAAAGAATCTAGATTTTGGTGAGGGAACAGAGAAAAAAGCTCATTTAGGACCTGCACTTACGAAGGGGGTAGGCAGCTGTATATCAGGGAGTAAACCTTCTGAGTATAAAAACAGCTGGAGCTTGTTAAGGTAATTACACAGGGGAAAGGATAATGTACTGGGAACTCCTCAGAAGAATCTGATTTGTGGTGAGGGGAGAGAGATAAAAGATCATTTAGGAACGACGTGAACATGCTGCGTAGGTAGCTGTTTATCAGTAAATATCTCCACTGAGATTAAGAAGAGCAGTAGCTTAATAAATTAAGTACTTCCTGGTATGGTTACTGTACTGGTAACTCCACAAAAGAATCTGGATTTTGGTGAGGGAACAGAGAAAAAAGCTCATTTAGGACCTGCACTTACGAAGGGGGTAGGCAGCTGTATATCAGGGAGTAAACCTTCTGAGAATAAAAACAGCTGGAGCCTGTTAAGGTAATTAGACAGGGGAAAGGATAATGTACTGGGAACTCCTCAGAAGAATCTGATTTGTGGTGAGGGGAGAGAGATAAAAGCTCATTTAGGAATGACATGAAAATGCTGCATAGGAAGCTGTTTATCAGTAAATATCTTCACTGAGATTAAGAAAAGCAGTAGCTTAATAAATTAAGTACTTCCTGGTATGGTTACTGTACTGGTAACACCCCAAAAGAATCTGGATTGTGGTGAGGGAACAGAGAAAAAAGCTCATTTAGGACCTGCACTTACGAAGGGGGTAGGCAGCTGTATATCAGGGAGTAAAACTTCTGAGAATAAAAACAGCTGGAGCTTGTTAAGGTAATTACACAGGGGAAAGGATAATGTACTGGGAACTCCTCAGAAGAATCTGATTTGTGGTGAGTGGAGAGAGATAAAAGCTCGTTTAGGAACGACATGAACATGCTGCGTAGGTATCTGTTCATCAGTAAATATCTCCACTGAGATTAAGAAAAGCAGTAGCTTAATAAATTAAGTACTTCCTGGTATGGTTACTGTACTGGTAACTCCCCAAAAGAATCTGGATTGTGGAAAGGGAACAGAGAAAAAAGCTCATTTAGGGCCTGCACTTACGAAGGGGGTAGGCAGCTGTATATCAGGGAGTAAACCTTCTGAGAATAAAAACAGCTGGAGCTTGTTAAGGTAATTACACATGGGAAAGGATAATGTACTGGGAACTCCTCAGAAGAATCTGATTTGTGGTGAGGGGAGAGAGATAAAAGCTCCTTTAGGAACGACATGAACATGCTGCTTAGGTAGCTGTTTATCAGTAAATATCTCCACTGAGATTAAGAAAAGCAGTAGCTTAATAAATTAAGTACTTCCTGGTATGGTTACTGTACTGATAACTCCCCAAAAGAATCTGGACTGTGGTGAGGGAACAGAGAAAAAAGCTTATTTAGGACCTGCACTTACGGAGGGGGTAGGCAGCTGTATATCAGGGAGTAAACCTTCTGAGAATAAAAACAGCTGGAGCTTGTTAAGGTAATTACACAGGGGAAAGGATAATGTACTGGGAAATCCTCAGAAGAATCTGAGTTGTGGTGAAGGGAGAGAGATAAAAGCACATTTAGGAACGACATGAACATGTTGCGTACGTAGATGTTTATCGGTAAATATCTCCACTGAGATTAAGAAAAGCAGTAGCTTAATAAATTAAGTACTTCCTGGTATGGTTACTGTACTGGTACCTCCCCAAAAGAATCTGGATTGTGGTGAGGGAACAGAGAAAAAAGCTCATTTAGGACCTGCACTTACGAAGGGGGTCGGCAGCTGTATATCAGGGAGTAAACCTTCTGAGAATAAAAGCAGCTGGAGATTGTGAAGGTAATTATACAGGGGAAAGGATAATGTACTGGGAACTCCTCAGAACAATCTGATTTGTGGTGAGGGGAGAGAGATAAAAGCTCATTTAAGAACGACATGAACATGCTACGTAGGTAGCTGTTTATCAGTAAATATCTCCACTGATATTAAGAAAAGCAGTAGCTTAATAAATTAAGTACTTCCTGGTATGCTTACTGTACTGGTAACTTCCCAAAAGAATCTGGGTTGTGGTGAGGGAACAGAGAAAAAAGCTCATTTAGGGCCTGCACTTACGAAGGGGGTAGGCAGCTCTATATCAGGGAGGAAACCTTCTGAGAATAAAAACAGCTGGAGCTTGTTAAGGTAATTACACAGGGGAAAGGATAATGTACTGGGAACTCCTCAGAAGAATCAGATTTGTGGTGAGGGGAGAGAGATAAAAGCTCATTTAGGAACGACATGAACATGCTGCGTAGGTAGCTGTTTATCAGTATATATCTCCACTGAGATTAAGAAAAGCAGTAGCTTAATAAATTAAGTACTCCCTGTGTGGATACTGTTCTGGTAACTCCCCAAAACAATCTGGATTGTGGTGAGGGAACAGAGAAAAAAGCTCATTTAGGACCTGCACTTACGAAGGGGGTAGGCAGCTGTATATCAGGGAGTAAACCTTCTGAGAATAAAAACAGCTGGAGCTTGTTAAGGTAATTACACAGGGGAAAGGATAATGTACTGGGAACTCCTCAGAAGAATCTGATTTGTGGTGAGGGGAGAGAGATAAAAGCTCCTTTAGGAACGACATGAACATGCTGCTTACGTAGCTGTTTATCAGTAAATATCTCCACTGAGATTAAGAAAAGCAGTAGCTTAATAAATTAAGTACTTCCTGGTATGGTTACTGTACTGATAACTCCCCAAAAGAATCTGGATTGTGGTGAGGGAACAGAGAAAAAAGCTCATTTAGGACCTGCACTAACGAAGGGGGTAGGCCGCTGTATATCAGGGAGTAAACATTCTGAGAATAAAAACAGCTGGAGCTTGTTAAGGTAATTACACAGGGGAAAGGATAATGTACTGGGAACTCCTCAGAAGAATCTGATTTGTGGTGAGGGGAGAGAGATAAAAGCTCATTTAGGAACGACATGAAAATGCTGCATAGGAAGCTGTTTATCAGTAAATATCTCCACTGAGATTAAGAAAAGCAGTAGCTTAATAATTTAAGTACTTCCTGGTATGGTTACTGTACTGGTAATTCCCAAAAGAATCTGGATTGTGGTGAGGGAACAGAGAAAAAAGCTCATTTAGGACCTGCACTTACGAAGGGGTTAGGCAGCTGTATATAAGGGAGTAAAACTTCTGAGAATAAAAACAGCTGGAGCTTGTTAAGGTAATTACACAGGGGAAAGGATAATGTACTGGGAACTCCTCAGAAGAATCTGATTTGTGGTGAGGGGAGAGAGATAAAAGCTCATTTAGGAACGACATGAACATGCTGCGTAGGTAGCTGTTTATCAGTAAATATCTCCACTGAGATTAAGAAGAGCAGTAGCTTAATAAATTAAGTACTTCCTGGTATGGTTACTGTACTGGTAACTCCACAAAAGAATCTAGATTTTGGTGAGGGAACAGAGAAAAAAGCTCATTTAGGACCTGCACTTACGAAGGGGGTAGGCAGCTGTATATCAGGGAGTAAACCTTCTGAGTATAAAAACAGCTGGAGCTTGTTAAGGTAATTACACAGGGGAAAGGATAATGTACTGGGAACTCCTCAGAAGAATCTGATTTTTGGTGAGGGGAGAGAGATAAAAGCTCATTTAGGAACGACGTGAACATGCTGCGTAGGTAGCTGTTTATCAGTAAATATCTCCACTGAGATTAAGAAGAGCAGTAGCTTAATAAATTAAGAACTTCCTGGTATGGTTACTGTACTGGTAACTCCACAAAAGAATCTGGATTTTGGTTAGGGGACAGAGAAAAAAGCTCATTTAGGACCTGCACTTACGAAGGGGGTAGGCAGCTGTATATCAGGGAGTAAACCTTCTGAGAATAAAAACAGCTGGAGCCTGTTAAGGTAATTAGACATGGGAAAGGATAATGTACTGGGAACTCCTCAGAAGAATCTGATTAGTGGTGAGGGGAGAGAGATAAAAGCTCATTTAGGAACGACATGAAAATGCTGCATAGGAAGCTGTTTATCAGTAAATATCTTCACTGAGATTAAGAAAAGCAGTAGCTTAATAAATTAAGTACTTCCTGGTATGGTTACTGTACTGGTAACACCCCAAAAGAATCTGGATTGTGGTGAGGGAACAGAGAAAAAAGCTCATTTAGGACCTGCACTTACGAAGGGGGTAGGCAGCTGTATATCAGGGAGTAAACCTTCTGAGAATAAAAACAGCTGGAGCTTGTTAAGGTAATTACACAGGGGAAAGGATAATGTACTGGGAACTCCTCAGAAGAATCTGATTTGTGGTGAGTGGAGAGAGATAAAAGCTCGTTTAGGAACGACATGAACATGCTGCGTAGGTAGCTGTTTATCAGTAAATATCTCCACTGAGATTAAGAAAAGCAGTAGCTTAATAAATTAAGTACTTCCTGGTATGGTTACTGTACTGGTAACTCCCCAAAAGAATCTGGATTGTGGAAAGGGAACAGAGAAAAAAGCTCATTTAGGGCCTGCACTTACGAAGGGGGTAGGCAGCTGTATATCAGGGAGTAAACCTTCTGAGAATAAAAACAGCTGGAGCTTGTAAAGGTAATTACACAGGGGAAAGGATAATGTACTGGGAACTCCTCAGAAGAATCTGATTTGTGGTGAGGGGAGAGAGATAAAAGCTCCTTTAGGAACGACATGAACATGCTGCGTAGGTATCTGTTCATCAGTAAATATCTCCACTGAGATTAAGAAAAGCAGTAGCTTAATAAATTAAGTACTTCCAGGTATGGTTACTGTACTGGTAACTCCCCAAAAGAATCTGGATTGTGGTGAGGGAACAGAGAAAAAAGTTCATTTAGGACCTGCACTTACGAAGGGGGTAGGCAGCTGTATATCAGGGAGTAAACCTTCTGAGAATAAAAACAGCTGGAGCTTGTTAAGGTAATTACACAGGGGAAAGGATAATGTACTGGGAACTCCTCAGAAGAATCTGATTTGTGGTGAGGGGAGAGAGATAAAAGCTCATTTAGGAACGACATGAACATGCTGCGTAGGTAGCTGTTTATCAGTAAATATCTCCACTGAGATTAAGAAAAGCAGTAGCTTAATAAATTAAGTACTTCCTGGTATGGTTACTGTACTGGTAACTCCCCAAAAGAATCTGGATTGTGGAAAGGGAACAGAGAAAAAAGCTCATTTAGGGCCTGCACTTACGAAGGGGGTAGGCAGCTGTATATCAGGGAGTAAACCTTCTGAGAATAAAAACAGCTGGAGCTTGTTAAGGTAATTACACAGGGGAAAGGATAATGTACTGGGAACTCCTCAGAAGAATCTGATTTGTGGTGAGGGGAGAGAGATAAAAGCTCCTTTAGGAACGACATGAACATGCTGCTTAGGTAGCTGTTTATCAGTAAATATCTCCACTGAGATTAAGAAAAGCAGTAGCTTAATAAATTAAGTACTTCCTGGTATGGTTACTGTACTGATAACTCCCCAAAAGAATCTGGATTGTGGTGAGGGAACAGAGAAAAAAGCTTATTTAGGACCTGCACTTACGGAGGGGGTAGGCAGCTGTATATCAAGGAGTAAACCTTCTGAGAATAAAAACAGCTGGAGCTTGTTAAGCTAATTACACAGGGAAAGGATAATGTACTGGGAAATCCTCAGAAGAATCTGAGTTGTGGTGAAGGGAGAGAGATAAAAGCACATTTAGGAACGACATGAACATGTTGCGTACGGAGATGTTTATCAGTAAATATCTCCACTGAGATTAAGAAAAGCAGTAGCTTAATAAATTAAGTACTTCCTGGTATGGTTACTGTACTGGTACCTCCCCAAAATAATCTGGATTGTGGTGAGGGAACAGAGAAAAAAGCTCATTTAGGACCTGCACTTACGAAGGGGGTCGGCAGCTGTATATCAGGGAGTAAACCTTCTGAGAATAAAAGCAGCTGGAGATTGTGAAGGTAATTACACAGGGGAAAGGATAATGTACTGGGAACTCCTCAGAAGAATCTGATTTGTGGTGAGGGGAGAGAGATAAAAGCTCATTTAAGAACGACATGAACATGCTACGTAGGTAGCTGTTTATCAGTAAATATCTCCACTGATATTAAGAAAAGCAGTAGCTTAATAAATTAAGTACTTCCTGGTATGCTTACTGTACTGGTAACTCCCCAAAAGAATCTGGGTTGTGGTGAGGGAACAGAGAAAAAAGCTCATTTAGGGCCTGCACTTACGAAGGGGGTAGGCAGCTGTATATCAGGGAGGAAACCTTCTGAGAATAAAAACAGCTGGAGCTTGTTAAGGTAATTACACAGGGGAAAGGATAATGTACTGGGAACTCGTCAGAAGAATCAGATTTGTGGTGAGGGGAGAGAGATAAAAGCTCATTTAGGAACGACATGAACATGCTGCGTAGGTAGCTGTTTATCAGTAAATATCTCCACTGAGATTAAGAAAAGCAGTAGCTTAATAAATTAAGTACTCCCTGTGTGGATACTGTTCTGGTAACTCCCCAAAACAATCTGGATTGTGGTGAGGGAACAGAGAAAAAAGCTCATTTAGGACCTGCACTTACGAAGGGGGTAGGCAGCTGTATATCAGGGAGTAAACCTTCTGAGAATAAAAACAGCTGGAGCTTGTTAAGGTAATTACACAGGGGAAAGGATAATGTACTGGGAACTCCTGAGAAGAATCTGATTTGTGGTGAGAGGAGAGATATAAAAGCTCATTTAGGAACGTCATGAACATGCTGCGTAGGTACCTGTTTATCAGTAAATATCTCCACTGAGATTAAGAAAAGCAGTAGCTTAATAAATTAAGTAATCCCTGTGTGGATACTGTTCTGGTAACTCCCCAAAATAATCTGGATTATGGTGAGGGAACAGAGAAAAAAGCTCATTTAGGACCTGCACTTACGAAGGGGGTAGGCAGCTGTATATCAGGGAGTAAACCTTCTGAGAATAAAAACAGCTGGAGCTTGTTAAGGTAATTACACAGGGGAAAGGATAATGTACTGGGAACTCCTCAGAAGAATCTGATTTGTGGTGAGGGGAGAGAGATAAAAGCTCATTTAGGAACGACATGAACATGTTGCGTAGGTAGATGTTTATCAGTAAATATCTCCACTGAGATTAAGAAAAGCAGTAGCTTAATAAATTAAGTACTTCCTGGTATGGTTCCTGTACTGGTAACTCCCCAAAAGAATCTGGATTGTGGTGAGGGAACAGAGAAAAAAGCTCATTTAGGACCTGCACTTACGAAGGGGGTAGGCAGCTGTATATCAGGGAGTAAACCTTCTGAGAATAAAAACAGCTGGAGCTTGTTAAGGTAATTAGACAGGGGAAAGGATAATGTACTGGGAACTCCTCAGAAGAATCTGATTTGTGGTGAGGGGAGAGAGATAAAAGCTCATTTAGGAACGACATGAACATGCTGCGTAGGTAGCTGTTTATCAGTAAATATCTCCACTGAGATTAAGAAAAGCAGTAGCTTAATAAATTAAGTACTTCCTGATATGGTTCCTGTACTGGTAACTCCCCAAAGTAATCTGGATTGTGGTGAGGGAACAGAGAAAAAATTTCATTTAAGACCTGCACTTACGAAGGTGGTAGGCAGCTGTATATCAGGGAGTAAACCTTCTGAGAATAAAAACAGCTGGAGCTTGTTAAGGTAATTACACAGGGGAAAGGATATTGTACTGGGAACTCCTCAGAAGAATCTTATTTGTGGTGAGGGGAGAGAGATAAAAGCTGATTTAGGAACGACATGAACATGCTGCGTAGGTACCTGTTTATAAGTAAATATCTCCACTGAGATTAAGAAAATCAGTACCTTAATAAATTAAGTACTTCCTGGTATGGTTACTTTACTGGTAACTCCCCAAAAGAATCTGGATTGTGGTGAGGGAACAGAGAAAAAAGCTCATTTAGGACCTGCACTTACGAAGGGGTAGGCAGCTGTATATCAGGGAGTAAACCTTCTGAGAATAAAAACAGCTGGAGCTTGTTAAGGTAATTACACAGGGGAAAGGATAATGTACTGGGAACTCCTCAGAAGAATCTGATTTGTGGTGAGGGGAGAGAGATAAAAGCTCCTTTAGGAACGACATGAACATGCTGCTTAGGTAGCTGTTTATCAGTAAATATCTCCACTGAGATTAAGAAAAGCAGTAGCTTAATAAATTAAGTACTTCCTGGTATGGTTACTGTACTGATAACTCCCCAAAAGAATCTGGATTGTGGTGAGGGAACAGAGAAAAAAGCTTATTTAGGACCTGCACTTACGGAGGGGGTAGGCAGCTGTATATCAGGGAGTAAACCTTCTGAGAATAAAAACAGCTGGAGCTTGTTAAGGTAATTACACAGGGGAAAGGATAATGTACTGGGAAATCCTCAGAAGAATCTGATTTGTGGTGAGGGGAGAGAGATAAAAGCTCATTTAGGAACGACATGAACATGCTGCGTAGGTAGCTGTTTATCAGTAAATATCTCCACTGAGATTAAGAAAAGCAGTAGTTTAATAAATTAAGTACTTCCTCGTATGGTTACTGTACTGGTAACTCCCCAAAAGAATCTGGATTGTGGTGAGGGAACAGAGAAAAAAGCTCATTTAGGACCTGCACTTACGAAGGGGGTAGGCAGCTGTATATCAGGGAGTAAACCTTCTGAGAATAAAAACAGCTGGAGCTTGTTAAGGTAATTACACAGGGGAAAGGATAATGTACTGGGAACTCCTCAGAAGAATCTGATTTGTGGTGAGGGGAGACAGATAAAAGCTCATTTAGGAACGACATGAACATGTTGCGTAGGTAGCTGTTTATCAGTAAATATCTCCACTGAGATTAAGAAAAGCAGTAGCTTAATAAATTAAGTACTTCCTGGTATGGTTACTGTACTGGTAACTCCGCAAAAGAATCTGGATTGTGGTGAGGGAACAGAGAAAAAAGCTCATTTAGGACCTGCAATTACGAAGGGGGTAGGCAGCTGTATATCAGGGAGTAAACCTTCTGAGAATAAAAACAGCTGTAGCTTGTTAAGGTAATTACACAGGGGAAAGTATAATGTACTGGGAACTCCTCAGAAGAATCTGATTTGTGTGAGGGGAGAGATATAAAAGCTCATTTAGGAACGACATGAACATGCTGCGTAGGTAGCTGTTTATCAGTAAATATCTCCACTGAGATTAAGAAAAGCAGTAGCTTAATAAATTAAGTACTCCCTGTGTGGATACTGTTCTGGTAACTCCCCAAAATAATCTGGATTGTGGTGAGGGAACAGAGAAAAAAAGCTCATTTAGGGACCTGCACTTACGAAGGGTGTAGGCAGCTGTATATCAGGGAGTAAACCTTCTGAGAATAAAAACAGCTGGAGCTTGTTAAGGTAATTACACAGGGGAAAGGATAATGTACTTGGAACTCCTCAGAAGAATCTGATTTGTGGTGAGGGGAGAGAGATAAAAGCTCATTTAGGAACGACATGAACATGTTGCGTAGATAGCTGTTTATCAGTAAATATCTCCACTGAGATTAAGAAAAGCAGTAGCTTAATAAATTAAGTACTTCCTGGTATGGTTCCTGTACTGGTAACTCCCCAAAAGAATCTGGATTGTGGTGAGGGAACAGAGAAAAAAGCTCATTTAGGACCTGCACTTACGAAGGGGGTAGGCAGCTGTATATCAGGGAGTAAACTTTCTGAGAATAAAAACAGCTGGAGCTTGTTAAGGTAATTAGACAGGGGAAAGGATAATGTACTGGGAACTCCTCAGAAGAATCTCATTTGTGGTGAGGGGAGAGAGATAAAAGCTCATTTAGGAACGACATGAACATGCTGCGTAGGTAGCTGTTTATCAGTAAATATCTCCACTGAGATTAAGAAAAGCAGTAGCTTAATAAATTAAGTACTTCCTGGTATGGTTCCTGTACTGGTAACTCCGCAAAAGAATCTGGATTGTGGTGAGGGAACAGAGAAAAAAGCTCATTTAGGACCTGCACTTACGAAGGGGGTAGGCAGCTGTATATCAGGGAGTAAACCTTCTGAGAATAAAAACAGCTGGAGCCTTGTTAAGGTAATTACACAGGGGAAAGTATAATGTACTGGGAACTCCTCAGAAGAATCTGATTTGTGGTGAGGGGAGAGAGATAAAAGCTCATTTAGGAACGACATGAACATGCTGCGTAGGTAGCTGTTTATCAGTAAATATCTCCACTGAGATTAAGAAAAGCAGTAGCTTAATAAATTAAGTACTTCCTGTATGGTTACTGTACTGGTAACTCCCCAAAAGAATCTGGATTGTGGAAAGGGAAACAGAGAAAAAAGCTCATTTAGGGCCTGCACTTACGAAGGGGGTAGGCAGCTGTATATCAGGGAGTAAACCTTCTGAGAATAAAAACAGCTGGAGCTTGTTAAGGTAATTACACAGGGAAAGGATAATGTACTGGGAACTCCTCAGAAGAATCTGATTTGTGGTGAGGGGAGAGAGATAAAAGCTCCTTTAGGAACGACATGAACATGCTGCTTAGGTAGCTGTTTATCAGTAAATATCTCCACTGAGATTAAGAAAAGCAGTAGCTTAATAAATTAAGTACTTCCTGGTATGGTTACTGTACTGATAACTCCCCAAAAGAATCTGGATTGTGGTGAGGAGACAGAGAAAAAAGCTTATTTAGGACCTGCACTTACGGAGGGGGTAGGCAGCTGTATATCAGGGAGTAAACCTTCTGAGAATAAAAACAGCTGGAGCTTGTTAAGCTAATTACACAGGGGAAAGGATAATGTACTGGGAAATCCTCAGAAGAATCTGAGTTGTGGTGAAGGGAGAGAGATAAAAGCACATTTAGGAACGACATGAACATGTTGCGTACGTAGATGTTTATCAGTAAATATCTCCACTGAGATTAAGAAAAGCAGTAGCTTAATAAATTAAGTACTTCCTGGTATGGTTACTGTACTGGTACCTCCCCAAAAGAATCTGGATTGTGGTGAGGGAACAGAGAAAAAAGCTCATTTAGGACCTGCACTTACGAAGGGGGTCGGCAGCTGTATATCAGGGAGTAAACCTTCTGAGAATAAAAGCAGCTGGAGATTGTGAAGGTAATTACACAGGGGAAAGGATAATGTACTGGAACTCCTCAGAAGAATCTGATTTGTGGTGAGGGGAGAGAGATAAAAGCTCATTTAAGAACGACATGAACATGCAACGTAGGTAGCTGTTTATCAGTAAATATCTCCAATGATATTAAGAAAAGCAGTAGCTTAATAAATTAAGTACTTCCTGGTATGCTTACTGTACTGGTAACTCCCCAAAAGAATCTGGGTTGTGGTGAGGGAACAGAGAAAAAAGCTCATTTAGGGCCTGCACTTACGAAGGGGGTAGGCAGCTGTATATCAGGGAGTAAACCTTCTGAGAATAAAAAAGCTGGAGCTTGTTAAGGTAATTACACAGGGGAAAGGATAATGTACTGGGAACTGCTCAGAAGAATCAGATTTGTGGTGAGGGGAGAGAGATAAAAGCTCATTTAGGAACGACATGAACATGCTGCGTAGGTAGCTGTTTATCAGTAAATATCTCCACTGAGATTAAGAAAAGCAGTAGCTTAATAAATTAAGTACTCCCTGTGTGGATACTGTTCTGGTAACTCCCCAAAACAATCTGGATTGTGGTGAGGGAACAGAGAAAAAGCTCATTTAGGACCTGCACTTACGAAGGGGGTAGGCA
>NW_025956101.1:0-48811 GCF_023159225.1 Perognathus longimembris pacificus | reverse complement strand
CAAGCTCCAGCTGTTTTTTATTCTCAGAAGGTTTACTCCCTGATATACAGCTGCCTACCCCCTTCGTAAGTGCAGGTCCTAAATGAGCTTTTTTCTCTGTTCCCTCACCACAATGCAGATTTCTTTTGGGAGTTACCAGTACAGTAACCATACCAGGAAGTACTTAATTTATTAAGCTACTACTTTTCTTAAACTCAGTGGAGATATTTACTGATAAACCAGCTACCTACGCAGCATGTTCATGTCGTTCCTAAATGAGCTTTTATCTCTCTCCCCTCACCACAAATCAGATTCTTCTGAGGAGTTCCCAGTACATTATCCTTTCCCGTGTGTAATTACCTTAACAAGCTCCAGGTGTTTTTATTCTCAGAAGGTTACTCCCTGATATACAGCTGCCTACCCCCTTCGTAAGTGCTGGTCCTAAATGAGTTTTTTTCTCCGTTCCCTCACCACAATCCAGATTCTTTTGGGGAGTTACCAGTACAGTGACCATACCAGGAAGTACTTAATTTATTAAGCTACTGCTTTTCTTAATCTCAGGGAGATATTTACTGATAAACAGCTACCTACGCAGCATGTACATGTCATTCCTAAATGAGCTTTTATCTCTCTCCCCTCACCACAAATCAGATTCTTCTGAGGAGTTCCCAGTACATTATCCTTTCCCCTGTGTAATTACCTTAACAAGCTCCAGCTGTTTTTATTGTCAGAAGGTTTACTCCCTGATATACAGCTGCCTACACCCTTCGTAAGTGCAGGTCCTAAATGAGCTTTTTTCTCTGTTCCCTCACCACAATCCAGATTCTTTTGGGCGTTACCAGTACAGTAACCATACCAGGAAGTACTTAATTTTTTAAGCTACTGCTTTTCTTACTCTCAGTGGAGATATTTACTGATAGACAGCTGCCTACGCAGCATGTTCAGGTCGTTCCTAAAGGGGATATATCTCTCTCCCCTCACCACAAATCAGATTCTTCTGAGGAGTTCCCAGTACATTATCCTTTCCCCTGTGTAATTCCCTTAACAAGCTCCAGCTGTTTTTATTCTCAGAAGGTTTACTCCCTGATATACATCTGCTACCCCTTTCGTAAGTGCAGGTCCTAAATGAGCTTTTTTCTCTGTTCCCTCACCACAATCCAGATTCTTTTGGGGAGTTACCAGTACAGTAACCATACCAGGAAGTACTTAATTTATTAAGGTACTGCTTTTCTTAATCTCAGTGGAGATATTTACTGAAAAACAGCTACCTACGCAGCATGTTCATGTCATTCCTAAATGAGCTTTTATCTCTCTCCCATCACCACAAATCAGATTCTTCTGAGTACATTATCCTTTCCACTGTGTAATTACCTTAACAAGCTCCAGCTGTTTTTATTCTCAGAAGGTTTACTCCTTGATATACAACTGCCTACCCCCTTCGTAAGTGCAGGTCCTAAATGAGCTTTTTTCTCTGTTCCCTCACCACAATCCAGATTCTTTTGGGGAGTTACCAGTACAGTAACCATACCAGGAAGTACTTAATTTATTAAGCTACTGCTTTTCTTAATCTCAGTGGAGATATTTACTGATAAACAGCTTCCTACGCAGCATGTACATGTCGTTCCTAAATGAGCTTTTATCTCTCTCCCTCACCACAAATCAGATTCTTCTGAGGAGTTCCCAGTACATTATCCTTTCCCCTGTGTAATTACCTTAACATGCTCCAGCTGTTTTAATTCTCAGAAGGTTTACTCCCTGATATACAGCTGCCTACCCCCTTCGTAAGTGCAGGTCCTAAATGAGCTTTTTTCTCTGTTCCTCACCACAATCCAGATTCTTTTGGGAAGTTACCAGTACAGTAACCATACCAGGAAGTACTTAATTTATTAAGCTACTGCTTTTCTTAATCTCAGTGGAGATATTTACTGATAAACAGCTACCTACGCAGGATGTTCATGTCGTTCCTAAATGAGCTTTTTTCTCTGTTCCCTCACCAAAATCAAGATTGTTTTGGTTAGTTACCAGTACAGTATCCACACCAGGAAGTACTTAATTTATTAAACTACTGCTTTTCTTAATCTCAGTGGAGATATTTACTGATAAACAGCTACGTATGCACCATGTTCATGTCGTTCCTAAATGAGCTTTTATCTCTCTCCCCTCACCACAAATCAGATTCCTCTGAGGAGTTCCCAGTACATTATCCTTTCCCCTGTGTAATTACCTTAACAAGCTCCAGCTGTTTTTAATCTCAGAAGGTTTACTCCCTGATATTATAGCTGCCAACCCCCTTCGTAAGTGCAGGTCCTAAATGAGCTTTTTTCTCTGTTGCCTCACCACAATCCATATTCTTTTGGGGAGTTACCAGTACAGTAACCATACCAGGAAGTACTTAATTTATTAAGCTACTGCTTTTCTTAATCTCAGTGGAGATATTGACTGATAAACAGCTACCTACGCAGCATGTTCTTGTTATTCCTAAATGAGCTTATATTTCTCTCCCCTCACCACAAATCAGATTCTTCTGAGGAGTTCCCAGTACATTATCCTTTCCCCTGTGTAATTACCTTAACAAGCTCCAGCTGTTTTTATTCTCAGAAGGTTTACTCCCTGATATACAGCTGCCTACACCCTTCGTAAGTGAATGTCCTAAATGAGCTTTTTTCTCTGTTGCCTCACCACAATCCAGATTCTTTTGGGGAGTTACCAGTACAGTAACCATACCAGGAAGTACTTAATTTATTAAGCTACTGCTTTTCTTAATCTCAGTGGAGATACTTACTGATAAAGAGCTACCTACGCAGCATGTTCATGTCGTTCCTAAATGAGCTTTTATCTCTCTCCCCTCACCACAAATCAGATTCTTCTGAGGAGTTCCCAGTACATTATCCTTTCCCTTGTGTAATTACCTTAACAAGGTTCAGCTCTTTTTATTCTCAGAAGGTTTACTCCCTGATATACAGCTGCCTTCCCCTTCGTATGTGCAGGTCCTAAATGAGCTTTTTTCTCTGTTCCTCACACAAAGCAGATTCTTTTGGAGAGTTACCAGTACAGTAACCATACCAGGAAGTACTTAATTTATTAAGCTACTGCTTTTCTTAATCTCAGTGGAGATATTTACTGATAAAGAGCTACATACGCAGCATGTTCATGTCGTTCCTAAATGAACTTTTATCTCTCTCCCCTCACCACAAATCAGATTCTTCTGAGGAGTTCCCAGTACATTATCCTTTCCCGTGTGTAATTACCTTAACAAGCTCCAGCTGTTTTATTCTCAGAAGGTTTACTCCCTGATATACAACTGCCTACCCCCTTCGTAAGTGCAGGTCCTAAATGAGCTTTTTTCTCTTCCTTCACCACAATCCAGATTCTTTTGGGGAGTTACCAGTACCGTAACCATACCAGGAAGTACTGAATTTTTAAGCTACTGCTTTTCTTACTCTCAGTGGAGATATTTACTGATAGACAGCTACCTACGCAGCATGTTCATGTCGTTCCTAAAGGGGATATATCTCTCTCCCCTCACCACAAATCAGATTCTTCTGAGGAGTTCCCAGTACATTATCCTTTCCACTGTGTAATTCCCTTAACAAGCTCCAGCTGTTTTTATTCTCAGAAGGTTTACTCCCTGATATACAGCTGCCTACCCCTTTCGTAAGTGCAGGCCCTAAATGAGCTTTTTTCTCTGTTCCCTCACCACAATCCAGATTCTTTTGGGGAGTTACCAGTACAGTAACCATACCAGGAAGTACTTAATTTATTAAGGTACTGCTTTTCTTAATCTCAGTGGAGATATTTACTGAAAAACAGCTACCTACGCAGCATGTTCATGTCGTTCCTAAATGAGCTTTTATCTCTCTCCCATCACCACAAATCAGATTCTTCTGAGTACATTATCCTTTCCCCTGTGTAATTACCTTAACAAGCTCCAGCTGTTTTTATTCTCAGAAGGTTTACTCCTTGATATACAGCTGCCTACCCCCTTCGTAAGTGCAGGTCCTAAATGAGCTTTTTTCTCTGTTCCCTCACCACAATCCAGATTCTTTTGGGGAGTTACCAGTACAGTAACCATACCAGGAAGTACTTAATTTATTAAGCTACTGCTTTTCTTAATCTCAGTGGAGATATTTACTGATAAACAGCTTCCTACGCAGCATGTTCTTGTCGTTCCTAAATGAGCTTTTATCTCTCTCCCCTCACCACAAATCAGATTCTTCTGAGGAGTTCCCAGTACATTATCCTTTCCCCTGTGTAATTCCCTTAACAAGCTCCAGCTGTTTTTATTCTCAAAAGGTTTACTCCCTGAAATACAGCTGCCTACCCCCTTCGTAAGTGCAGGTCCTAAATGAGCTTTTTTCTCTGTTCCCTCACCACAATCCAGATTCTTTTGGGGAGTTACCAGTACACTAACCATACCAGGAAGTACTTAATTTATTAAGCTACTGCTTTTCTTAAACTCAGTGGAGATATTTACTGATAAACAGCTACCTACGCAGCATGTTCATGTGGTTCCTAAATGAGCTTTTTTCTCTCTCCCCTCACCAAATCAAATTCTTCTGAGGAGTTCCCAGTACATTATCCTTTCCCGTGTGTAATTACCTTAACAAGCTCCAGCTGTTTTTATTCTCAGAAGGTTTACTCCCTGATATACAGCTGCCTACCCCCTTCGTAAGTGCAGGTCCTAAATGAGTTTTTTCTCTGTTCCCTCACCACAATCCAGATTCTTTTGTGGAGTTACCAGAACAGTAACCATACCAGGAATTACTTAATTTATTAAGATACTGCTTTTCTTAATCTCAGTGGAGATATTTACTGGTAAACAGCTACCTACGCAGCATGTGCATGTCGTTCCTAAATGAGCTTTTATCTCTCTCCACTCACCACAAATCAGATTCTTCTGAGGAGTTCCCAGTACATTTTCCTTTCCCTTGTGTAATTACCTTAACAAGCTCCAGCTGTTTTTATTCTCAGAAGGTTTACTCCCTGATATACAGCTGCCTACCCCCTTCGTAAGTGCAGGTCCTAAATGAGCTTTTTTCTCTGTTCCCTCACCACAATCCAGATTCTTTTGGGCGTTACCAGTACAGTAACCATACCAGGAAGTACTTAATTTATTAAGCTACTGCTTTTCTTAATCTCAGTGGAGATATTTACTGATAAACACCTACCTACGCAGCATGTTCATGTCGTTCTTAAATGAGCTTTTATCTCTCTCCCCTCACCACAAATCAGATTCTTCTGAGGAGTTCCCAGTACATTATCCTTTCCCCTGTGTAATTACCTTAACAAGCTCCAGCTGTTTTTATTCTCAGAAGGTTTACTCCCTGATGTACAACTGCCTACCCGCTTCGTAAGTGCAGGTCCTAAATGAGCTTTATTCTCTGTTCCCTCACCACAATCCAGATACTTTTGGGGATTTACCAGTACAGTAACCATACCAGGAAGTACTGAATTTATTAAGCTACTGCTTTTCTTAATCTCAGTGGAGATATTTACTGATAAACAGCTACCTACGCAGCATGTTCATGTCGTTCCTAAATGAGCTTTTATCTCTCTTCCGTCACCACAAATCAGATTCTTCTGAGGAGTTCCCAGTACATTATCCTTTCCCCTGTGTAATTACCTTAACAAGCTCCAGCTGTTTTTATTCTCAGAAGGTTTACTCCCTGATGTACAACTGCCTACCCGCTTCGTAAGTGCAGGTCCTAAATGAGCTTTATTCTCTGTTCCCTCACCACAATCCAGATACTTTTGGGGATTTACCAGTACAGTAACCATACCAGGAAGTACTGAATTTATTAAGCTACTGCTTTTCTTAATCTCAGTGGAGATATTTACTGATAAACAGCTACGTATGCAGCATGTTCATGGCGTTCCTAAATGAGCTTTTATCTCTCTCCCCTCACCACAAATCAGATTGTTCTGAGGAATTCCCAGTACATTATCCTTTCCCCTGTGTAATTACCTTAACAAGCTCCAGCTGTTTTTATTCTCAGAAGGTTTACTCCCTGATATACAGCTGCCTACCCCCTTCGTAAGTGCAGGTCCTAAATGAGCTTTTTTCTCTGTTCCCTCACCAAAATCCAGATTCTTTTGGGGAGTTACCAGTACAGTAACGATACCATGAAGTACTTAATTTATTAAGCTACTGCTTTTCTTAATCTCAGTGGAGATATTTACTGATAAACAGCTACCTACGAAGCATGTTCATGTCGTTCCTAAATGAGCTTTTATCTCTCTCCCCTCACCACAAATCAGATTCTCCTGAATTGTTCCCAGTACATTATCCTTTCCCCTGTGTAATTACCTTAACAAGCTCCAGCTGTTTTTATTCTCAGAAGGTTTACTCCCTGATATACAGCTGCCTACCCCCTTCGTAAGTGCAGGTCCTAAATGAGCTTTTTTCTCTGTTCCCTCACCACAATCCAGATTCTTTTGGGGAGTTACCAGTAAAGTAACAATACCAGGAAGTACTTAAATTATTAAGCTACTGCTTTTCTTAATCTCAGTGGAGATATTTACTGATAAAGAGCTACCTACGCAGCATGTTCATGTCGTTTCTAAATGAGCTTTTATCTCTCTCCCTTCACCACAATTCAGATTCTTCTGAGGAGTTCCCAGTACATTATCCTTTCCCCTGTGTAATTCCCTTAACAAGCTCCAGCTGTTTTGATTCTCAGAAGGTTTACTCCCTGATATACAACTGCCTACCCCCTTCGTAAGTGCAGGTCCTAAATGAGCTTTTTTCTCTTCCTTCACCACAATCCAGATTCTTTTGGCGAGTTACCAGTACAGTAACCATACCAGGAAGTACTTAATTTTTTAAGCTACTGCTTTTCTTACTCTCAGTGGAGATATTTACTGATAGACAGCTACCTACGCAGCATGTTCATGTCGTTCCTAAAGGGGATATATCTCTCTCCCCTCACCACAAATCAGATTCTTCTGAGGAGTTCCCAGTACATTATCCTTTCCCTTGTGTAATTCCCTTAACAAGCTCCAGCTGTTTTTATTCTCAGAAGGTTTACTCCCTGATATACAGCTGCCTACCCCTTTCGTAAGTGCAGGTCCTAAATGAGCTTTTTTCTCTGTTCCCTCACCACAATCCAGATTCTTTTGGGGAGTTACCAGTACAGTAACCATACCAGGAAGTACTTAATTTATTAAGCTACTGCTTTTCTTAATCTCAGTGGAGATATTTACTGAAAAACAGCTACCTACGCAGCATGTTCATGTCGTTCCTAAATGAGCTTTTATCTCTCTCCCATCACCACAAATCAGATTCTTCTGAGTACATTATCCTTTCCCTTGTGTAATTCCCTTAACAAGCTCCAGCTGTTTTTATTCTCAAAAGGTTTACTCCCTGAAATACAGCTGCCTACCCCCTTCGTAAGTGCAGGTCCTAAATGAGCTTTTTTCTCTGTTCCCTCACCACAATCCAGATTCTTTTGGGGAGTTACCAGTACACTAACCATACCAGGAAGTACTTAATTTATTAAGCTACTGCTTTTCTTAAACTCAGTGGAGATATTTACTGATAAACAGCTACCTACGCAGCATGTTCATGTCGTTCCTAAATGAGCTTTTATCTCTCTCCCCTCACCAAATCAAATTCTTCTGAGGAGTTCCCAGTACATTATCCTTTCCCGTGTGTAATTACCTTAACAAGCTCCAGCTGTTTTTATTCTCAGAAGGTTTACTCCCTGATATACAGCTGCCTACCCCCTTCGTAAGTGCAGGTCCTAAATGAGTTTTTTCTCTGTTCCCTCACCACAATCCAGATTCTTTTGTGGAGTTACCAGAACAGTAACCATACCAGGAATTACTTAATTTATTAAGATACTGCTTTTCTTAATCTCAGTGGAGATATTTACTGGTAAACAGCTACCTACGCAGCATGTGCATGTCGTTCCTAAATGAGCTTTTATCTCTCTCCACTCACCACAAATCAGATTCTTCTGAGGAGTTCCCAGTACATTTTCCTTTCCCTTGTGTAATTACCTTAACAAGCTCCAGCTGTTTTTATTCTCAGAAGGTTTACTCCCTGATATACAGCTGCCTACCCCCTTCGTAAGTGCAGGTCCTAAATGAGCTTTTTTTCTCTGTTCCCTCACCACAATCCAGATTCTTTTGGGCGTTACCAGTACAGTAACCATACCAGGAAGTACTTAATTTATTAAGCTACTGCTTTTCTTAATCTCAGTGGAGATATTTACTGATAAACACCTACCTACGCAGCATGTTCATGTCGTTCTTAAATGAGCTTTTATCTCTCTCCCCTCACCACAAATCAGATTCTTCTGAGGAGTTCCCAGTACATTATCCTTTCCCCTGTGTAATTACCTTAACAAGCTCCAGCTGTTTTTATTCTCAGAAGGTTTACTCCCTGATGTACAACTGCCTACCCGCTTCGTAAGTGCAGGTCCTAAATGAGCTTTATTCTCTGTTCCCTCACCACAATCCAGATACTTTTGGGGATTTACCAGTACAGTAACCATACCAGGAAGTACTGAATTTATTAAGCTACTGCTTTTCTTAATCTCAGTGGAGATATTTACTGATAAACAGCTACCTAGGCAGCATGTTCATGTCGTTCCTAAATGAGCTTTTATCTCTCTTCCGTCACCACAAATCAGATTCTTCTGAGGAGTTCCCAGTACATTATCCTTTCCCCTGTGTAATTCCCTTAACAAGTTCCAGCTGTTTTTATTCTCAGAAGGTTTACTCCCTGATATACAGCTGCCTACCCCTTTCGTAAGTGCAGGTCCTAAATGAGCTTTTTTCTCTGTTCCCTCACCACAATCCAGATTCTTTTGGGGAGTTACCAGTACAGGAACCATACCAGGAAGTACTTAATTTATTAAGGTACTGCTTTTCTTAATCTCAGTGGAGATATTTACTGAAAAACAGCTACCTACGCAGCATGTTCATGTCGTTCCTAAATGAGCTTTTATCTCTCTCCCATCACCACAAATCAGTTTCTTCTGAGTACATTATCCTTTCCCCTGTGTAATTACCTTAACAAGCTCCAGCTGTTTTTATTCTCAGAAGGTTTACTCCTTGATATACAGCTGCCTACCCCCTTCGTAAGTGCAGGTCCTAAATGAGCTTTTTTCTCTGTTCCCTCACCACAATCCAGATTCTTTTGGGGAGTTACCAGTACAGTAACCATACCAGGAAGTACTGAATTTATTAAGCTACTGCTTTTCTTAATCTCAGTGGAGATATTTACTGATAAATAGCTTCCTACGCAGCATGTTCTTGTCGTTCCTAAATGAGCTTTTATCTCTCTCCCCTCACCACAAATCAGATTCTTCTGAGGAGTTCCCAGTACATTATCCTTTCCCCTGTGTAATTCCCTTAACAAGCTCCAGCTGTTTTTATTCTCAAAAGGTTTACTCCCTGAAATACAGCTGCCTACCCCCTTCGTAAGTGCAGGTCCTAAATGAGCTTTTTTCTCTGTTCCCTCACCACAATCCAGATTCTTTTGGGGAGTTACCAGTAAACTAACCATACCAGGAAGTACTTAATTTATTAAGCTACTGCTTTTCTTAAACTCAGTGGAGATATTTACTGATAAACAGCTACCTACGCAGCATGTTCATGTCGTTCCTAAATGAGCTTTTATCTCTCTCCCCTCACCAAATCAGATTCTTCTGAGGAGTTCCCAGTACATTATCCTTTCCCGTGTGTAATTACCTTAACAAGCTCCAGCTGTTTTTATTCTCAGAAGGTTTACTCCCTGATATACAGCTGCCTACCCCCTTCGTAAGTGCAGGTCCTAAATGAGTTTTTTCTCTGTTCCCTCACCACAATCCAGATTCTTTTGTGGAGTTACCAGAACAGTAACCATACCAGGAAGTACTTAATTTATTAAGATACTGCTTTTCTTAATCTCAGTGGAGATATTTACTTGTAAACAGCTACCTACGCAGCATGTGCATGTCGTTCATAAATGAGCTTTTATCTCTCTCCCCTCACCACAAATCAGATTCTTCTGAGGAGTTCCCAGTACATTTTCCTTTCCCCTGTGTAATTACCTTAACAAGCTCCAGCTGTTTTTATTCTCAGAAGGTTTACTCCCTGATATACAGCTGCCTACCCCCTTCGTAAGTGCAGGTCCTAAATGAGCTTTTTTCTCTGTTCCCTCACCACAATCCAGATTCTTTTGGGCGTTACCAGTACAGTAACCATACCAGGAAGTACTTAATTTATTAAGCTACTGCTTTTCTTAATCTCAGTGGAGATATTTACTGATAAACAGCTACCTACGCAGCATGTTCATGTCGTTCTTAAATGAGCTTTTATCTCTCTCCCCTCACCACGAATCAGATTCTTCTGAGGAGTTCCCAGTACATTATCCTTTCCCCTTTGTAATTACCTTAACAAGCTCCAGCTGTTTTTATTCTCAGAAGGTTTACTCCCTGATGAACAACTGCCTACCCGCTTCGTAAGTGCAGGTCCTAAATGAGCTTTATTCTCTGTTCCCTCACCACAATCCAGATTCTTTTGGGTATTTACCAGTACAGTAACCATACCAGGAAGTACTGAATTTATTAAGCTACTGCTTTTCTTAATCTCAGTGGAGATATTTACTGATAAACAGCTACCTAGGCAGCATGTTCATGTCGTTCCTAAATGAGCTTTTATCTCTCTTCCGTCACCACAAATCAGATTCTTCTGAGGAGTTCCCAGTACATTATCCTTTCCCCTGTGTAATTACTTTAACAAGCTCCAGCTGTTTTTATTCTCAGACGGTTTACTCCCTGATATACAGCAGCCTACCCCCTTCGTAAGTGCAGGTCATAAATGAGCTTTTTTCTCTGTTCCCTCACCACAATCTAGATTCTTTTGGGGAGTTACCAGTACAGTAACCATACCAGGAAGTACTTTATTTATTAAGCTACTGCTTTTCTTAATCTCAGTGGAGATATTTACTGATAAACAGCTACGTATGCAGCATGTTCATGGCGTTCCTAAATGAGCTTTTATCTCTCTCCCCTCACCACAAATCAGATTCTTCTGAGGAATTCCCAGTACATTATCCTTTCCCCTGTGTAATTACCTTAACAAGCTCCAGCTGTTTTTATTCTCAGAAGGTTTACTCCCTGATATACAGCTGCCTACCCCCTTCGTAAGTGCAGGTCCTAAATGAGTTTTTTCTCTGTTCCCTCACCACAATCCAGATTCTTTTGTGGAGTTACCAGAACAATAACCATACCAGGAAGTACTTAATTTATTAAGATACTGCTTTTCTTAATCTCAGTGGAGATATTTACTGGTAAACAGCTACCTACGCAGCATGTGCATGTCGTTCCTAAATGAGCTTTTATCTCTCTCCACTCACCACAAATCAGATTCTTCTGAGGAGTTCCCAGTACATTATCCTTTCCCCTGTGTAATTACCTTAACAAGCTCCAGCTGTTTTTATTCTCAGAAGGTTTACTCCCTGATATACAGCTGCCTACCCCCTTCGTAAGTGCAGGTCCTAAATGAGCTTTTTTCTCTGTTCCCTCACCACAATCCAGATTCTTTTGGGCGTTACCAGTACAGTAACCATACCAGGAAGTACTTAATTTATTAAGGTACTGCTTTTCTTAATCTCAGTGGAGATATTTACTGATAAACAGCTACCTACGAAGCATGTTCATGTCGTTCTTAAATGAGCTTTTATCACTCTCCCCTCACCACAAATCAGATTCTTCTGAGGAGTTCCCAGTACATTATCCTTTCCCCTGTGTAATTACCTTAACAAGCTCCAGCTGTTTTTATTCTCAGAAGGTTTACTCCCTGATATACAACTGCCTACCCGCTTCGTAAGTGCAGGTCCTAAATGAGCTTTATTCTCTGTTCCCTCACCACAATCCAGATTCTTTTGGGGAATTACCAGTACAGTAACCATACCAGGAAGTACTGAATTTATTAAGCTACTGCTTTTCTTAATCTCAGTGGAGATATTTACTGATAAACAGCTACCTACGCAGCATGTTCATGTCGTTCCTAAATGAGCTTTTATCTCTCTTCCGTCACCACAAATCAGATTCTTCTGAGGAGTTCCCAGTACATTATCCTTTCCCCTGTGTAATTACCTTAACAAGCTCCAGCTGTTTTTATTCTCAGACGGTTTACTCCCTGATATACAGCAGCCTACCCCCTTCGTAAGTGCAGGTCATAAATGAGCTTTTTTCTCGGATCCCTCACCACAATCTAGATTCTTTTGGGGAGTTACCAGTACAGTAACCATACCAGGAAGTACTTTATTTATTAAGCTACTGCTTTTCTTAATCTCAGTGGAGATATTTACTGATAAACAGCTACGTATGCAGCATGTCCATGGCGTTCCTAAATGAGCTTTTATCTCTCTCCCCTCACCAAAAATCAGATTGTTCTGAGGAATTCCCAGTACATTATCCTTTCCCCTGTGTAATTACCTTAACAAGCTCCAGCTGTTTTTATTCTCAGAAGGTTTACTCCCTGATATACAGCTGCCTACCCCCTTCGTAAGTGCAGGTCCTAAATGAGCTTTTTTCTCTGTTCCCTCACCAAAATCCAGATTCTTTTGGGGAGTTACCAGTACAGTAACGATACCATGAAGTACTTAATTTATTAAGCTACTGCTTTTCTTAAACTCAGTGGAGATATTTACTGATAAACAGCTACCTACGAAGCATGTTCATGTCGTTCCTAAATGAGCTTTTATCTCTCTCCCCTCACCACAAATCAGATTCTCCTGAATTGTTCCCAGTACATTATCCTTTCCCCTGTGTAATTACCTTAACAAGCTCCAGCTGTTTTTATTCTCAGAAGGTTTACTCCCTGATATACAGCTGCCTACCCCCTTCGTAAGTGCAGGTCCTAAATGAGCTTTTTTCTCTGTTCCCTCACCACAATCCAGATTCTTTTGGGGAGTTACCAGTAAAGTAACCATACCAGGAAGTACTTAAATTATTAAGCTACTGCTTTTCTTAATCTCAGTGGAGATATTTACTGATAAAGAGCTACCTACGCAGCATGTTCATGTCGTTTCTAAATGAGCTTTTATCTCTCTCCCTTCACCACAATTCAGATTCTTCTGAGGAGTTCCCAGTACATTATCCTTTCCCCTGTGTAATTCCCTTAACAAGCTCCAGCTGTTTTGATTCTCAGAAGGTTTACTCCCTGATATACAACTGCCTACCCCCTTCGTAAGTGCAGGTCCTAAATGAGCTTTTTTCTCTTCCTTCACCACAATCCAGATTCTTTTGGCGAGTTACCAGTACAGTAACCATACCAGGAAGTACTTAATTTTTTAAGCTACTGCTTTTCTTACTCTCAGTGGAGATATTTACTGATAGACAGCTACCTACGCAGCATGTTCATGTCGTTCCTAAAGGGGATATATCTCTCTCCCCTCACCACAAATCAGATTCTTCTGAGGAGTTCCCAGTACATTATCCTTTCCCTTGTGTAATTCCCTTAACAAGCTCCAGCTGTTTTTATTCTCAGAAGGTTTACTCCCTGATATACAGCTGCCTACCCCTTTCGTAAGTGCAGGTCCTAAATGAGCTTTTTTCTCTGTTCCCTCACCACAATCCAGATTCTTTTGGGGAGTTACCAGTACAGTAACCATACCAGGAAGTACTTAATTTATTAAGGTACTGCATTTCTTAATCTCAGTGGAGATATTTACTGAAAAACAGCTACCTACGCAGCATGTTCATGTCGTTCCTAAATGAGCTTTTATCTCTCTCCCATCAAAACAAATCAGATTCTTCTGAGTACACTATCCTTTCCCCTGTGTAATTACCTTAACAAGCTCCAGATGTTTTTATTCTCAGAAGGTTTACTCCTTGATATACAGCTGCCTACCCCCTTCGTAAGTGCAGGTCCTAAATGAGCTTTTTTCTCTGTTCCCTCACCACAATCCAGATTCTTTTGGGGAGTTACCAGTACAGTAACCATACCAGGAAGTACTTAATTTATTAAGCTACTGCTTTTCTTAATCTCAGTGGAGATATTTACTGATAAACAGCTTCCTACGCAGCATGTTCTTGTCGTACCTAAATGAGCTTTTATCTCTCTCCCCTCACCACAAATCAGATTCTTCTGAGGAGTTCCCAGTACATTATCCTTTCCCCTGTGTAATTCCCTTAACAAGCTCCAGCTGTTTTTATTCTCAAAAGGTTTACTCCCTGAAATACAGCTGCCTACCCCCTTCGTAAGTGCAGGTCCTAAATGAGCTTTTTTCTCTGTTCCCTCACCACAATCCAGATTCTTTTGGGGAGTTACCAGTACACTAACCATACCAGGAAGTACTTAATTTATTAAGCTACTGCTTTTCTTAAACTCAGTGGAGATATTTACTGATAAACAGCTACCTACGCAGCATGTTCATGTCGTTCCTAAATGAGCTTTTATCTCTCTCCCCTCACCAAATCAGATTCTTCTGAGGAGTTCCCAGTACATTATCCTTTCCCGTGTGTAATTACCTTAACAAGCTCCAGCTGTTTTTATTCTCAGAAGGTTTACTCCCTGATATACAGCTGCCTACCCCCTTCGTAAGTGCAGGTCCTAAATGAGTTTTTTCTCTGTTCCCTCACCACAATCCAGATTCTTTTGTGGAGTTACCAGAACAGTAACCATACCAGGAAGTACTTAATTTATTAAGATACTGCTTTTCTTAATCTCAGTGGAGATATTTACTGGTAAACAGCTACCTACGCAGCATGTGCATGTCGTTCCTAAATGAGCTTTTATCTCTCTCCACTCACCACAAGTCAGATTCTTCTGAGGAGTTCCCAGTACATTTTCCTTTCCCCTGTGTAATTACCTTAACAAGCTCCAGCTGTTTTTATTCTCAGAAGGTTTACTCCCTGATATACAGCTGCCTACCCCCTTCGTAAGTGCAGGTCCTAAATGAGCTTTTTTCTCTGTTCCCTCACCACAATCCAGATTCTTTTGGGCGTTACCAGTACCGTAACCATACCAGGAAGTACTTAATTTATTAAGCTACTGCTTTTCTTAATCTCAGTGGAGATATTTACTGATAAACAGCTACCTACGCAGCATGTTCATGTCGTTCTTAAATGAGCTTTTATCTCTCTCCCCTCACCACAAATCAGATTCTTCTGAGGAGTTCCCAGTACATTATCCTTTCCCCTGTGTAATTACCTTAACAAGCTCCAGCTGTTTTTATTCTCAGAAGGTTTACTCCCTGATGTACAACTGCCTACCCGCTTAGTAAATGCAGGTCCTAAATGAGCTTTATTCTCTGTTCCCTCACCACAATCCAGATTCTTTTGGGGAGTTACCAGTACCGTAACCATACCAGGAAGTACTGAATTTATTAAGCTACTGCTTTTCTTAATCTCAGTGGAGATATTTACTGATAAACAGCTACCTAGGCAGCATGTTCATGTCGTTCCTAAATGAGCTTTTATCTCTCTTCCGTCACCACAAATCAGATTCTTCTGAGGAGTTCCCAGTACATTATCCTTTCCCCTGTGTAATTACCTTAACAAGCTCCAGCTGTTATTATTCTCAGACGGTTTACTCCCTGATATACAGCAGCCTACCCCCTTCGTAAGTGCAGGTCATAAATGAGCTTTTTTCTCTGTTCCCTCACCACAATCTAGATTCTTTTGGGGAGTTACCAGTACAGTAACCATACCAGGAAGTACTTTATTTATTAAGCTACTGCTTTTCTTAATCTCAGTGGAGATATTTACTGATAAACAGCTACGTATGCAGCATGTTCATGGCCTTCCTAAATGAGCTTTTATCTCTCTCCCCTCACCACAAATCAGATTCTTCTGAGGAATTCCCAGTACATTATCCTTTCCCCTGTGTAATTACCTTAACAAGCTCCAGCTGTTTTTATTCTCAGAAGGTTTACTCCCTGATATACAGTTGCCTACCCCCTTGGTAGGTGCAGGTCCTAAATGACCTTTTTTCTCTGTTCCCTCAACACAATCCAGATTCTTTGGGGGAGTTACCAGTACAGTAACCATACCAGGAAGTACTTAATTTATTAAGCTACTGCTTTTCTTAATCTCAGTGGAGATATTTACTGATAAACAGCTACCTACGCAGCATGTTCATGTCGTTCTTAAATGAGCTTTCATCTCTCTCCCCTCACCACAAATCAGATTCTTCTGAGGAGTTCCCAGTACATTATCCTTTCCCCTGTGTAATTACCTTAACAAGCTCCAGCTGTTTTTATTCTCAGAAGGTTTACTCCCTGATATACAGCTGCCTACCCCCTTCGTAAGTGCAGGTCCTAAATGAGCTTTTTTCTCTGTTCCCTCACCACAATCCAGATTCTTTTGGGGAGTTACCAGTACAGTAACGATACCATGAAGTACTTAATTTATTAAGCTACTGCTTTTCTTAATCTCAGTGGAGATATTTACTGATAAACAGCTACCTACGAAGCATGTTCATGTCGTTCCTAAATGAGCTTTTATCTCTCTCTCCTCACCACAAATCAGATTCTCCTGAATTGTTCCCAGTACATTATCCTTTCCCCTGTGTAATTACCTTAACAAGCTCCAGCTGTTTTTATTCTCAGAAGGTTTACTCCCTGATATACAGCTGCCTAACCCCTTCGTAAGTGCAGGTCCTAAATGAGCTTTTTTCTCTGTTCCCTCACCACAATCCAGATTCTTTTGGGGAGTTACCAGTAAAGTAACCATACCAGGAAGTACTTAATTTATTAAGCTACTGCTTTTCTTAATCTCAGTGGAGATATTTACTGATAAAGAGCTACCTAAGCAGCATGTTCATGTCGTTTCTAAATGAGCTTTTATCTCTCTCCCTTCACCACAATTCAGATTCTTCTGAGGAGTTCCCAGTACATTATCCTTTCCCCTGTGTAATTCCCTTAACAAGCTCCAGCTGTTTTGATTCTCAGAAGGTTTACTCCCTGATATACAGCTGCCTACCCCTTTCGTAAGTGCAGGTCCTAAATGAGCTTTTTTCTCTGTTCCCTCACCACAATCCAGATTCTTTTGGGGAGGTACCAGTACAGTAACCATACCAGGAAGTACTTAATTTATTAAGCTACTGCTTTTCTTAATCTCAGTGGAAATATTTACTGATAAACAGCTACCTACGCAGCATGTTCATGTCGTTCCTAAATGAGCTTTTATCTCTCTCCCCTCACCACAAATCAGATTCTTCTGAGGAGTTCCCAGTACATTATCCTTTCCCCTGTGTAATTACCTTAACAAGCTCCAGCTGTTTTGATTCTCAGAAGGTTTACTCCCTGATATACAGCTGCCTACCCCCTTCGTAAGTGCAGGTCCTAAATGAGCTTTTTTCTCTGTTCCCTCACCACAATCCAGATTCTTTTGGGGAGTTACCAGTGCAGTATCCATACAGGGAGAACTTAATTTATTAAGCTACTGCTTTTCTTAATCTCAGTGGAGATATTTACTGATAAACTGCTACGTATGCAGCATGTTCATGTCGTTCCTAAATGACCTTTTATCTCTCTCCCCTCACCACAAATCAGATTCTAATGAGGAGTTCCCAGTACATTATCCTTTCCCCTGTGTAATTCTCTTAACAAGCTCCAGCTGTTTTGATTCTCAGAAGGTTTACTCCCTGATATACAGCTGCCTACCCCTTTCGTAAGTGCAGGTCCTAAATGAGCTTTTTTCTCTGTTCCCTCACCACAATCCAGATTCTTTTGGGGAGTTACCAGTACAGTAACCATACCAGGAAGTACTTAATTCATTAAGCTACTGCTTTTCTTAATCTCAGTGGAGATATTTACTGATAAACAGCTACCTACGCAGCATGTTCATGTCGTTCCTAAATGAGCTTTTGTCTCTCTTACCTCACCACAATTCAGATTCTTCTGAGGAGTTCCCAGTACATTATTCTTTCCCCTGTGTAATTACCTTAACAAGCTCCAGCTGTTTTTATTCTCAGAAGGTTTACTCCCTGATATAGAGCTGCCTACCCCCTTCGTAAGTGCAGGTCCTAAATGAGCTTTTTTCTCTGTTCCCTCACCACAATCCAGATTCTTTTGGGGAGTTACCAGTACAGTATCCATACAGGGAGTACTTAATTTATTAAGCTACTGCTTTTCTTAATCTCAGTGGAGATATTTACTGATAAACAGCTACCTACGCAGCATGTTCATGTCGTTCCTAAATGAGCTTTTATCTCTCTCCCCTCACTACAAATCAGATTCTTCTGAGGAGTTCCCAGTACATTATCCTTTCCCCTGTGTAATTACGTTAACAAGCTCCAGCTGTTTTTATTCTCAGAATGTTTACTCCCTGATATACAGCTGCCTAACCCCTTCGTAAGTGCAGGTCCTAAATGAGCTTTTTTCTCTGTTCCCTCACCACAATCCAGATTCTTTTGGGGAGTTACCAGTACAGTAACCATACCAGGAAGTACTTAATTCATTAAGCTACTGCTTTTCTTAATCTCATTGGAGATATTTACTGTGAAACAGCTACGTATGCAGCATGTTCATGTCGTTCCTAAATGAGCTTTTATCTCTCTCCCCTCACTACAAATCAGATTCTTCTGAGGAGTTCCCAGTACATTATATTTCCCCCTGTGTAATTACCTTAACAAGCTCCAGCTGTTTTAATTCTCAGAAAGTTTACTCCCTGATATACAGCTGCCTACGCCCTTCGTAAGTGCAGGTCCTAAATGAGCTTTTTTCTCTGTTCCCTCACTACAATCCAGATTCTTTTGGGGAGTTACCAGTACAGTAACCATACCAGGAAGTACTTAATTTATTAAGGTACTGCTTTTCTTAATCTCAGTGGAGATATTTACTGATAAACAGCTACCTACGAAGCATGTTCATGTCGTTCTTAAATGAGCTTTTATCACTCTCCCCTCACCACAAATCAGATTCTTCTGAGGAGTTCCCAGTACATTATCCTTTCCCCTGTGTAATTACCTTAACAAGCTCCAGCTGTTTTTATTCTCAGAAGGTTTACTCCCTGATATACAACTGCCTACCCGCTTCGTAAGTGCAGGTCCTAAATGAGCTTTATTCTCTGTTCCCTCACCACAATCCAGATTCTTTTGGGGAATTACCAGTACAGTAACCATACCAGGAAGTACTGAATTTATTAAGCTACTGCTTTTCTTAATCTCAGTGGAGATATTTACTGATAAACAGCTACCTACGCAGCATGTTCATGTCGTTCCTAAATGAGCTTTTATCTCTCTTCCGTCACCACAAATCAGATTCTTCTGAGGAGTTCCCAGTACATTATCCTTTCCCCTGTGTAATTACCTTAACAAGCTCCAGCTGTTTTTATTCTCAGACGGTTTACTCCCTGATATACAGCAGCCTACCCCCTTCGTAAGTGCAGGTCATAAATGAGCTTTTTTCTCGGTTCCCTCACCACAATCTAGATTCTTTTGGGGAGTTACCAGTACAGTAACCATACCAGGAAGTACTTTATTTATTAAGCTACTGCTTTTCTTAATCTCAGTGGAGATATTTACTGATAAACAGCTACGTATGCAGCATGTTCATGGCGTTCCTAAATGAGCTTTTATCTCTCTCCCCTCACCACAAATCAGATTGTTCTGAGGAATTCCCAGTACATTATCCTTTCCCCTGTGTAATTACCTTAACAAGCTCCAGCTGTTTTTATTCTCAGAAGGTTTACTCCCTGATATACAGCTGCCTACCCCCTTCGTATGTGCAGGTCCTAAATGAGCTTTTTTCTCTGTTCCCTCACCAAAATCCAGATTCTTTTGGGGAGTTACCAGTACAGTAACGATACCATGAAGTACTTAATTTATTAAGCTACTGCTTTTCTTAATCTCAGTGGAGATATTTACTGATAAACAGCTACCTACGAAGCATGTTCATGTCGTTCCTAAATGAGCTTTTATCTCTCTCCCCTCACCACAAATCAGATTCTCCTGAATTGTTCCCAGTACATTATCCTTTCCCCTGTGTAATTACCTTAACAAGCTCCAGCTGTTTTTATTCTCAGAAGGTTTACTCCCTGATATACAGCTGCCTACCCCCTTCGTAAGTGCAGGTCCTAAATGAGGTTTTTTCTGTTCCCTCACCACAATCCAGATTCTTTTGGGGAGTTACCAGTAAAGTAACCATACCAGGAAGTACTTAAATTATTAAGCTACTGCTTTTCTTAATCTCAGTGGAGATATTTACTGATAAAGAGCTACCTACGCAGCATGTTCATGTCGTTTCTAAATGAGCTTTTATCTCTCTCCCTTCACCACAATTCAGATTCTTCTGAGGAGTTCCCAGTACATTATCCTTTCCCCCGTGTAATTCCCTTAACAAGCTCCAGCTGTTTTGATTCTCAGAAGGTTTACTCCCTGATATACAACTGCCTACCCCCTTCGTAAGTGCAGGTCCTAAATGAGCTTTTTTCTCTTCCTTCACCACAATCCAGATTCTTTTGGCGAGTTACCAGTACAGTAACCATACCAGGAAGTACTTAATTTTTTAAGCTACTGCTTTTCTTACTCTCAGTGGAGATATTTACTGATAGACAGCTACCTACGCAGCATGTTCATGTCGTTCCTAAAGGGGATATATCTCTCTCCCCTCACCACAAATCAGATTCTTCTGAGGAGTTCCCAGTACATTATCCTTTCCCTTGTGTAATTCCCTTAACAAGCTCCAGCTGTTTTTATTCTCAGAAGGTTTACTCCCTGATATACAGCTGCCTACCACTTTCGTAAGTGCAGGTCCTAAATGAGCTTTTTTCTCTGTTCCCTCACCACAATCCAGATTCTTTTGGGGAGTTACCAGTACAGTAACCATACCAGGAAGTACTTAATTTATTAAGGTACTGCTTTTCTTAATCTCAGTGGAGATATTTACTGAAAAACAGCTACCTACGCAGCATGTTCATGTCGTTCCTAAATGAGCTTTTATCTCTCTCCCATCACCACAAATCAGATTCTTCTGAGTACATTATCCTTTCCCCTGTGTAATTACCTTAACAAGCTCCAGCTGTTTTTATTCTCAGAAGGTTTACTCCTTGATATACAGCTGCCTACCCCCTTCGTAAGTGCAGGTCCTAAATGAGCTTTTTTCTCTGTTCCCTCACCACAATCCAGATTCTTTTGGGGAGTTACCAGTACAGTAACCATACCAGGAAGTACTTAATTTATTAAGCTACTGCTTTTCTTAATCTCAGTGGAGATATTTACTGATAAACAGCTTCCTACGCAGCATGTTCTTGTCGTACCTAAATGAGCTTTTATCTCTCTCCCCTCACCACAAATCAGATTCTTCTGAGGAGTTCCCAGTACATTATCCTTTCCCCTGTGTAATTCCCTTAACAAGCTCCAGCTGTTTTTATTCTCAAAAGGTTTACTCCCTGAAATACAGCTGCCTACCCCCTTCGTAAGTGCAGGTCCTAAATGAGCTTTTTTCTCTGTTCCCTCACCACAATCCAGATTCTTTTGGGGAGTTACCAGTACACTAACCATACCAGGAAGTACTTAATTTATTAAGCTACTGCTTTTCTTAAACTCAGTGGAGATATTTACTGATAAACAGCTACCTACGCAGCATGTTCATGTCGTTCCTAAATGAGCTTTTATCTCTCTCCCCTCACCAAATCAGATTCTTCTGAGGAGTTCCCAGTACATTATCCTTTCCCGTGTGTAATTACCTTAACAAGCTCCAGCTGTTTTTATTCTCAGAAGGTTTACTCCCTGATATACAGCTGCCTACCCCCTTCGTAAGTGCAGGTCCTAAATGAGTTTTTTCTCTGTTCCCTCACCACAATCCAGATTCTTTTGTGGAGTTACCAGAACAGTAACCATACCAGGAAGTACTTAATTTATTAAGATACTGCTTTTCTTAATCTCAGTGGAGATATTTACTGGTAAACAGCTACCTACGCAGCATGTGCATGTCGTTCCTAAATGAGCTTTTATCTCTCTCCACTCACCACAAGTCAGATTCTTCTGAGGAGTTCCCAGTACATTTTCCTTTCCCCTGTGTAATTACCTTAACAAGCTCCAGCTGTTTTTATTCTCAGAAGGTTTACTCCCTGATATACAGCTGCCTACCCCCTTCGTAAGTGCAGGTCCTAAATGAGCTTTTTTCTCTGTTCCCTCACCACAATCCAGATTCTTTTGGGCGTTACCAGTACCGTAACCATACCAGGAAGTACTTAATTTATTAAGCTACTGCTTTTCTTAATCTCAGTGGAGATATTTACTGATAAACAGCTACCTACGCAGCATGTTCATGTCGTTCTTAAATGAGCTTTTATCTCTCTCCCCTCACCACAAATCAGATTCTTCTGAGGAGTTCCCAGTACATTATCCTTTCCCCTGTGTAATTACCTTAACAAGCTCCAGCTGTTTTTATTCTCAGAAGGTTTACTCCCTGATGTACAACTGCCTACCCGCTTCGTAAATGCAGGTCCTAAATGAGCTTTATTCTCTGTTCCCTCACCACAATCCAGATTCTTTTGGGGAGTTACCAGTACCGTAACCATACCAGGAAGTACTGAATTTATTAAGCTACTGCTTTTCTTAATCTCAGTGGAGATATTTACTGATAAACAGCTACCTAGGCAGCATGTTCATGTCGTTCCTAAATGAGCTTTTATCACTCTTCCGTCACCACAAATCAGATTCTTCTGAGGAGTTCCCAGTACATTATCCTTTCCCCTGTGTAATTACCTTAACAAGCTCCAGCTGTTTTTATTCTCAGACGGTTTACTCCCTGATATACAGCAGCCTACCCCCTTCTTAAGTGCAGGTCATAAATGAGCTTTTTTCTCTGTTCCCTCACCACAATCTAGATTCTTTTGGGGAGTTACCAGTACAGTAACCATACCAGGAAGTACTTTATTTATTAAGCTACTGCTTTTCTTAATCTCAGTGGAGATATTTACTGATAAACAGCTACGTATGCAGCATGTTCATGGCCTTCCTAAATGAGCTTTTATCTCTCTCCCCTCACCACAAATCAGATTCTTCTGAGGAATTCCCAGTACATTATCCTTTCCCCTGTGTAATTACCTTAACAAGCTCCAGCTGTTTTTATTCTCAGAAGGTTTACTCCCTGATATACAGTTGCCTACCCCCTTCGTAGGTGCAGGTCCTAAATGACCTTTTTTCTCTGTTCCCTCAACACAATCCAGATTCTTTGGGGGAGTTACCAGTACAGTAACCATACCAGGAAGTACTTAATTTATTAAGCTACTGCTTTTCTTAATCTCAGTGGAGATATTTACTGATAAACAGCTACCTACGCAGCATGTTCATGTCGTTCTTAAATGAGCTTTCATCTCTCTCCCCTCACCACAAATCAGATTCTTCTGAGGAGTTCCCAGTACATTATCCTTTCCCCTGTGTAATTACCTTAACAAGCTCCAGCTGTTTTTATTCTCAGAAGGTTTACTCCCTGATATACAGCTGCCTACCCCCTTCGTAAGTGCAGGTCCTAAATGAGCTTTTTTCTCTGTTCCCTCACCACAATCCAGATTCTTTTGGGGAGTTACCAGTACAGTAACGATACCATGAAGTACTTAATTTATTAAGCTACTGCTTTTCTTAATCTCAGTGGAGATATTTACTGATAAACAGCTACCTACGAAGCATGTTCATGTCGTTCCTAAATGAGCTTTTATCTCTCTCTCCTCACCACAAATCAGATTCTCCTGAATTGTTCCCAGTACATTATCCTTTCCCCTGTGTAATTACCTTAACAAGCTCCAGCTGTTTTTACTCTCAGAAGGTTTACTCCCTGATATACAGCTGCCTACCCCCTTCGAAAGTGCAGGTCCTAAATGAGCTTTTTTCTCTGTTCCTTCACCACAATCCAGATTCTTTTGGGGAGTTACCAGTACAGTAACCATACCAGGAAGTACTTAATTTATTAAGCTACTGCTTTTCTTAATCTCAGTGGAGATATTTACTGATAAACAGCTACTTACGCAGCATGTTAATTTCGTTCCTAAATGAGTTTTTATCTCTCTCCCCTCACCACAAATCAGATTCTTCTGAGGAGTTCCCAGTACATTATCCTTTCCCCTGTGTAATTACCTTAACAAGCTCCAGCTGTTTTTATTCTCAGAAGGTTTACTCCCTGATATACAGCTGCTTACCCCCTTCGTAAGTGCAAGTCCTAAATGAGTTTTTTTCTCTGTTCCCTCACCGCAATCCAGATTCTTTTGGGGAGTTACCAGTACAGTAACCATACCAGGAAGTACTTAATTTATTAAGCTACTGCTCTTCTTAATCACAGTGGAGATATTTACTGATATCAGCTACCTACGCAGCATGTTCATGTCGTTCTTAAATGAGCTTATATCTCGCTCCCCTCACCACAAATCAGATTCTTCTGAGGAGTTCCCAGTACATTATCCTTTCCCCTGTGTAATCACCTTAACAAACTTCAGCTGTTTTTATTCTCAGAAGGTTTACTCCCTGATATACACCTGCCTAACCCCTTCGTAAGTGCAGGTCCTAAATGAGCTTTTTTCTCTGTTCCCTCACCACAATCCAGATTCTTTTGGGGAGTTACCAGTACAGTAACCATACCAGGAAGTACTTTATTTATTAAGCTACTGCTTTTCTTAATCTCAGGGGAGATATTTACTGATAAACAACTATGTACGCAGCATTATCATGTCGTTCCTAAATGAGCTTTTATCTCTCTCCCATCACCACAAATCAGATTCATCTGAGGAGTTCCCAGTACATTATCCTTTCCCCTGTGTAATTACCTTAACAAGCTCCAGCTGTTTTTATTCTCAGAATGTTTACTCCCTGATATACAGCTGCCTACCCCCTTCGTAAGTGCAGGTCCTATATGAGCTTTTTTCTCTTCCCTCACCACAATCCAGATTCTTTTGGGGAGTTACCAGTACAGTAACCATACCAGGAAGTACTTAATTTATTAAGCTACTGCTTTTCTTAATCTCAGGGGAGATATTTACTGATAAACAGCTACCTAAGCAGCATCTTCATGTCGTTCCTAAATGAGCTTTAATCTCTCTCCCCTCAGCACAAATCAGATTCTTCTGAGGAGTTCCCAGTACATTATCCTTTCCCCTGTGTAATTACCTTAACAAGCTCCAGCTGTTTTTATTCTCAGAAGGTTTACTCCCTGATATACAGATGCCTACCCCCTTCGTAAGTGCAGGTCCTAAATGAGCTTTTTTCTCTGTTCCCTCACCACAATAAAGATTCTTTTGGGGAGTTACCAGTACAATAACCATACCAGGAAGTACTTAAATTATTAAGCTACTGCTTTTCTTAATCTCAGTGGAGATATTTACTGATAAACAGCTACCTATGCAGCATGTTCATGTCGTTCCTAAAAGAGCTTTTATCTCTCTCCCGTCACCACAAATCTGATTCTACTCAGGAGTTCCCAGTACATTATCCTTTCCCCTGTGTAATTACCTTAACAAGTTCCAGCTGTTTTTATTCTCAGAAGGTTTACTCCCTGATATACAGCTGCCTACCCCCTTCGAAAGTGCAGGTCATAAATGAGCTTTTTTCTCTGTTCCCTCACCACAATCCAGATTCTTTTGGGGAGTTACCAGTACAGTAACCATAACAGGAAGTACTTAATTTATTAAGCTACTGCTTTTCTTAATCTCAGTGGAGCTATTTACTGATAAACAGCTACCTACGCAGCATGTTCATGTCGTTCCTAAATGAGCTTTTTTCTCTGTTCCCTCACCACAATCCAGATACATTTGGGGAGTTACCAGTACAGTATCCATACCAGGAAGTACTTAATTCATTAAGCTACTGCTTTTCTTAATCTCAGTGGAGATATTTACTGATAAACAGCTACGTATGCAGCATGTTCATGTCGTTCCTAAATGAGCTTTTTTCTCTCTCCCCGCACCACAAATCAGATTCTGCTGAGGAGTTCCCAGTACATTATCCTTTCCCCTGTGTAATTACCTTAACAAGCTCCAGCTGTTTTTATTCTCAGAAGCGATACTCCCTGATATACAGCTGCCTACCCCGTTCGTAATTGCAGGTCCTAAATGAGCTTTTTTCTCTGTTCCCTCACCACAATCCAGATTCTTCTGGGGAGTTACCAGTACAGTAACCATACCAGGAAGTACTTAATTTATTAAGCTACTGCTTTTCATAATCTCAGTGGAGATATTTACTGATAAACTGCTACCTACGCAGCATGTTCATGTCGTTCCTAAATGAGCTTTTATCTCTCTCCCTTCACGACAAATCAGATTCTTCTGAGGAGTTCCCAGTACATTATCCTTTCCCCTGTGTAATTACCTTAACAAGCTCCAGCTGTTTTTATTCTCAGAAGGTTTACTCCCTGATATACAGCTGCCTACCCCCTTCGTAAGTGCAGGTCCTAAATGAGATTTTTTCTCTGTTCCCCCACCACAATCCAGATTCTTTTGGGGAGTTACCAGTACAGTAACCATACCAGGAAGTACTTAATTTATTAAGCTACTGCCTTTCTTAATCTCAGTGGAGATATTTACTGATAAACAGCTACCTACGCAGCATGTTCATGGCGTTCCTAAATGAGCTTTTTTCTCTCTCCCCTCATCACAAATCAGATTCTTCTGAGGAGTTCCCAGTACATTATCCTTTCCCCTGTGTAATTACATTAACAAGCTCCAGCTGTTTTTATTCTCAGAAGGTTTACTCCCTGATATACAACTGCCTACCCCCTTCGTAAGTGCAATTCCTAAATGAGCTTTTTTCTCTGTTCCCTCAGCACAATCCAGATTCTTTTGGGGAGGTACCAGTACAATAACCATACCAGGAAGTACTTAAATTATTAAGCTACTGCTTTTCTTAATCTCAGTGGAGATATTTACTGATAAACAGCTACCTATGCAGCATGTTCATGTCGTTCCTAAAAGAGCTTTTATCTCTCTCCCGTCACCACAAATCTGATTATACTCAGGAGTTCCCAGTACATTATCCTTTCCCCTGTGTAATTACCTTAACAAGCTCCAGCTGTTTTTATTCTCAGAAGGTTTACTCCCTGATATACAGCTGCCTACCCCCTTCGAAAGTGCAGGTCCTAAATGAGCTTTTTTCTCTGTTCCCTCACCACAATCCAGATTCTTTTGGGGAGTTACCAGTACAGTAACCATCCCAGGAAGTACTTAATTTATTAAGCTACTGCTTTTCTTAATCTCAGTGGAGCTATTTACTTATAAACAGCTACCTACGCAGCATGTTCATGTCGTTCCTAAATGAGCTTTTTTCTCTGTTCCCTCACCACAATCCAGATACTTTTGGGGAGTTACCAGTACAGTAACCATAACAGGAAGTACTTAATTTATTAAGCTACTGGTTTTCTTATCTCAGTGGAGATATTTACTGATAAACAGCTACGTATGCAGCATGTTCATGTCGTTCCTAAATGAGCTTTTATCTCTCTCCCCTCACCACAAATCAGATTCTTCTGAGGAGTTCCCAGTACATTATCCTTTCCCCTGTGTAATTACCTTAACAAGCTCCAGCTGTTTTTATTCTCAGAAGGTTTACTCCCTGATATACAGCTGCCTACCCCCTTCGTAAGTGCAGGTCCTAAATGAGCGTTTTTCTCTGTTCCCTCACCACAATCCAGATTCTTTTGGGGAGTTACCAGTACAGTAACCATACCAGGAAGTACTTAATTTATTAAGCTACTGCTTTTCTTAATCTCAGTGGAGATATTTACTGATAAACAGCTACTTACGCAGCATGTTAATTTCGTTCCTAAATGAGTTTTTATCTCTCTCCCCTCACCACAAATCAGATTCTTCTGAGGAGTTCCCAGTACATTATCCTTTCCCCTGTGTAATTACCTTAACAAGCTCCAGCTGTTTTTATTCTCAGAAGGTTTACTCCCTGATATACAGCTGCTTACCCCCTTCGTAAGTGCAAGTCCTAAATGAGTTTTTTTCTCTGTTCCCTCACCGCAATCCAGATTCTTTTGGGGAGTTACCAGTACAGTAACCATACCAGGAAGTACTTAATTTATTAAGCTACTGCTCTTCTTAATCACAGTGGAGATATTTACTGATATCAGCTACCTACGCAGCATGTTCATGTCGTTCTTAAATGAGCTTATATCTCGCTCCCCTCACCACAAATCAGATTCTTCTGAGGAGTTCCCAGTACATTATCCTTTCCCCTGTGTAATTACCTTAACAAACTTCAGCTGTTTTTATTCTCAGAAGGTTTACTCCCTGATATACACCTGCCTAACCCCTTCGTAAGTGCAGGTCCTAAATGAGCTTTTTTCTCTGTTCCCTCACCACAATCCAGATTCTTTTGGGGAGTTACCAGTACAGTAACCATACCAGGAAGTACTTTATTTATTAAGCTACTGCTTTTCTTAATCTCAGGGGAGATATTTACTGATAAACAACTATGTACGCAGCATTATCATGTCGTTCCTAAATGAGCTTTTATCTCTCTCCCATCACCACAAATCAGATTCATCTGAGGAGTTCCCAGTACATTATCCTTTCCCCTGTGTAATTACCTTAACAAGCTCCAGCTGTTTTTATTCTCAGAATGTTTACTCCCTGATATACAGCTGCCTACCCCCTTCGTAAGTGCAGGTCCTATATGAGCTTTTTTCTCTTCCCTCACCACAATCCAGATTCTTTTGGGGAGTTACCAGTACAGTAACCATACCAGGAATTACTTAATTTATTAAGCTACTGCTTTTCTTAATCTCAGGGGAGATATTTACTGATAAACAGCTACCTAAGCAGCATCTTCATGTCGTTCCTAAATGAGCTTTAATCTCTCTCCCCTCACCACAAATCAGATTCTTCTGAGGAGTTCCCAGTACATTATCCTTTCCCCTGTGTAATTACCTTAACAAGCTCCAGCTGTTTTTATTCTCAGAAGGTTTACTCCCTGATATACAGATGCCTACCCCCTTCGTAAGTGCAGGTCCTAAATGAGCTTTTTTCTCTGTTCCCTCACCACAATAAAGATTCTTTTGGGGAGTTACCAGTACAATAACCATACCAGGAAGTACTTAAATTATTAAGCTACTGCTTTTCTTAATCTCAGTGGAGATATTTACTGATAAACAGCTACCTATGCAGCATGTTCATGTCGTTCCTAAAAGAGCTTTTATCTCTCTCCCGTCACCACAAATCTGATTCTACTCAGGAGTTCCCAGTACATTATCCTTTCCCCTGTGTAATTACCTTAACAAGTTCCAGCTGTTTTTATTCTCAGAAGGTTTACTCCCTGATATACAGCTGCCTACCCCCTTCGAAAGTGCAGGTCATAAATGAGCTTTTTTCTCTCTTCCCTCACCACAATCCAGATTCTTTTGGGGAGTTACCAGTACAGTAACCATAACAGGAAGTACTTAATTTATTAAGCTACTGCTTTCTTAATCTCAGTGGCGCTATTTACTGATAAACAGCTAACTACGCAGCATGTTCATGTCGTTCCTAAATGAGCTTTTTTCTCTGTTCCCTCACCACAATCCAGATACTTTTGGGGAGTTACCAGTACAGTATCCATACCAGGAAGTACTTAATTCATTAAGCTACTGCTTTTCTTAATCTCAGTGGAGATATTTACTGATAAACAGCTACGTATGCAGCATGTTCATGTCGTTCCTAAATGAGGTGTTTTCTCTCTCCCCTCACCACAAATCAGATTCTTCTGAGGAGTTCCCAGTACATTATCCTTTCTCCTGTGTAATTACCTTAACAAGCTCCAGCTGTTTTTATTCTCAGAAGCGATACTCCCTGATATACAGCTGCCTACCCCGTTCGTAATTGCAGGTCCTAAATGAGCTTTTTTCTCTGTTCCCTCACCACAATCCAGATTCTTTTGGGGAGTTACCAGTACAGTAATCATACCAGGAAGTACTTAATTTATTAAGCTACTGCTTTTCTTAATCTCAGTGTAGATATTTACTGATAAATAGCTACCTACGCAGCATGTTCATGTCGTTCCTAAATGAGCTTTTATCTCTCTCCCTTCACGACAAATCAGATTCTTCTGAGGAGTTCCCAGTACATTATCCTTTCCCCTGTGTAATTACCTTAACAAGCTCCAGCTGTTTTTATTCTCAGAAGGTTTACTCCCTGATATACAGCTGCCTACCCCCTTCGTAAGTGCAGGTCCCAAATGAGATTTTTTCTCTGTTCCCCCACCACAATCCAGATTCTTTTGGGGAGTTACCAGTACAGTAACCATACCAGGAAGTACTTAATTTATTAAGCTACTGCCTTTCTTAATCTCAATGGAGATATTTACTGATAAACAGCTACCTACGCAGCATGTTCATGTCGTTCCTAAATGAACTTTTATCTCTCTCCCCTCACCACAAATCAGATTGTTCTGAGGAGTTCCCAGTACATTATCCTTCCCCTGTGTAATTACCTTAACAAGCTCCAGCTGTTTTTATTCTCAGAAGGTTTACTCCCTGATATACAACTGCCTAGCCCCTTCGTAAGTGCAAGTCCTAAATGAGCTTTTTTCTCTGTTCCCTCACCAAAATCCAGATTCTTTTGGGGAGTTACCAGCACAGTAACCATACCAGGAAGTACTTAATTTATTAAGCTACTGCTTTTCTTAATCTCAGTGGAGATATTTACTGATAAACAGCTACCTACGCAGCATGTTCATGTCGTTCCTAAATGAGCTTTTTTCTCTGTTCCCTCACCACAATCCAGATACTTTTGGGGAGTTACCAGTACAGTATCCATACAAGGAAGTACTTAATTTATTAAGCTACTGCTTTTCTTAATCTCAGTGGAGATATTTACTGATAAACAGCTACGTATGCAGCATTTTCATGTCGTTCCTAAATGAGCTTTTTTCTCTCTCCCCTCACCACAAATCAGATTCTTCTCAGGAGTTCCCAGTACATTATCCTTTCCCCTGTGTAATTACCTTAACAAGCTCCAGCTGTTTTTATTGTGAGAAGCGATACTCCCTGATATACAGCTGCCTACCCCCTTCGTAAGTGCAGGTCATAAATGAGCTTTTTTCTCTGTTCCCTCACCACAATCCAGATTCTTTTGGGGAGTTACCAGCACAGTAACCATACCAGGAAATACTTAATTTATTAAGCTACTGCTTTTCTAAATCTCAGTGGAGATATTTACTGATAAACAGCTACCTACGCAGCATGTTCATGTCGTTCCTAAATGAGCTTTTATCTCTCTCCCCTCATCACAAATCAGATTCTTCTGAGGAGTTCCCAGTACATTATCCTTTCCCCTGTGTAATTACATTAACAAGCTCCAGCTGTTTTTATTCTCAGAAGGTTTACTCCCTGATATACAAATGCCTACCCCTTTCGTAAGTGCAATTCCTAAATGAGCTTTTTTCTCTGTTCCCTCAGCACAATCAAGATTCTTTTGGGGAGTTACCAGTACAATAACCAAACCAGGAAGTACTTAAATTATTAAGCTACTGCTTTTCTTAATCTCAGTGGAGATATTTACTGATATACAGCTACCTATGCAGCATGTTCATGTCGTTCCTAAAAGAGCTTTCATCTCTCCCACGTAACCACAAATCTGATTCTACTCAGGAGTTCCCAGTACATTATCCTTTCCCCTGTGTAATTACCTTAACAAGCTCCAGCTGTTTTTATTCTCAGAAGCGATACTCCCTGATATACAGCTGCCTACCCCCTTCGAAAGTGCAGGTCCTAAATGAGCTTTTTTCTCTGTTCCCTCACCACAATCCAGATACTTTTGGGGAGTTACCAGTACAGTATCCATACCAGGAAGTACTTAATTCATTAAGCTACTGCTTTTCTTACTCTCAGTGGAGATATTTACTGATAAACAGCTACGTATGCAGCATGTTCATGTCGTTCCTAAATGAGCTTTTTTCTCTCTCCCCTCACCACAAATCAGATTCTAATGAGGAGTTCCCAGTACATTATCCTTTCCCCTGTGTAATTACCTTAACAAGCTCCAGCTGTTTTTATTGTCAGAAGGTTTACTCCCTGATATACAGCTGCCTACCCCCTTCGTAAGTGCAGGTCCTAAATGAGATTTTTTCTCTGTTCCCGCACCACAATCCAGATTCTTTTGGGGAGTTACCAGTACAGTAACCATCCCAGGAAGTACTTAATTTATTAAGCTACTGCTTTTCTTAATCTCAGTGGAGATATTTACTGATAAACAGCTACGTATGCAGCATTTTCATGTCGTTCCTAAATGAGCTTTTTTCTCTCTCCCCTCACCACAAATCAGATTCTTCTGAGGAGTTCCCAGTACATTATCCTTTCCCCTGTGTAATTACCTTAACAAGCTCCAGCTGTTTTTCTTGTCAGAAGGTTTACTCCCTGATATACAGCTGCCTACCCCCTTCGTAAGTGCAGGTCCTAAATGAGATTTTTTCTCTGTTCCCGCACCACAATCCAGATTCTTTTGGGGAGTTACCAGTACAGTAACCATTCCAGGAACTACTTAATTTATTAAGCTACTGCTTTTCTTAATCTCAGTGTAGATATTTACTGATAAAGAGCTACCTACGCAGCATGTTCATGTCGTTCCTAAATGAGCTTTTTTCTCTGTTCCCTCACCACAATCCAGATTGTTTTGGGGAGTTACCAGTACAGTATCCATACCAGGAAGTACTTAATTTATTAAGCTACTGCTTTTCTTAATCTCATTGGAGATATTTACTGATAAACAGCTACATATGCAGCATATTCATGTCGTTCCTAAATGAGTTTTTTTCTCTCTCCACTCACCACAAATCAGATTCTTCTGAGGAATTACCAGTACATTATCCTTTTCCCTGTGTAATGACCTTAACAACCTCCAGCTGCTTTTATTCTCAGAATGTTTACTCCCTAATAAACAGCTGCCTAAAACCTTCGTAAGTGCAGGTCCTAAATGAGCTTTTTTCTCTGTTCCCTCACCACAATCCAGATTCTTTTGGGGAGTTACCAGTACAATAACCATACCAGGACGTACTTAATTTATAACGCTACTGCTTTTCTTAATCTCAGTGGAGATATTTACTGATAAACAGCTACCTACGCAACATGTTCATGTCGTTCCTAAATGAGCTTTTTTCTCTGTTCCCTCACCACAATCCAGATTCTTTTGGGGAGTTACCAGTACAGTATCCATACCAGGAAGTTCTTAATTTATTAAGCTACTGCTTTTCTTAATCTCAGTGGAGATATTTACTGATAAACAGCTACGTATGCAGCATGTTCATGTTGTTCCTAAATGAGCTTTTATCTCTCTACCCTCACCACAAATCAGATTCTTCTGAGAAGTTCCCAGTACATTATCCTTTCCCCTGTGTAATTACCTTAACAAGCTCCAGCTGTTTTTATTCTCAGAAGCGATACTCCCTGATATACAGCTGCCTACCCCCATCGTAAGTGCAGGTCATAAATGAGCTTTTTTCTCTGTTCCCTCAGCACAATCCAGATTCTTTTGGGGAGTTACCAGTACAGTAACCATACCAGGAAGTACTTAATTTATTAAGCTACTGCTTTTCTTAATCTCCGTGGAGATATTTACTGATAAATAGCTACCTACGCAGCATGTTCATGTCGTTCCTAAATGAGCTTTTATCTCTCTCCCCTCATCACAAATCAGATTCTTCTGAGATGTTCCCAGTACATTATCCTTTCCCCTGTGTAATTACCTTAACAGGCTCCAGCTGTTTTTATTCTCAGAAGGTTTACTCCCTGATATACAACTGCCTACCCCCTTCGTAAGTGCAAGTCCTAAATGAGCTTTTTTCTCTGTTCCCTCAGCACAATTCAGATTCTTTTGGGGAGTTACCATTACAATAACCATACCAGGAAGTACTTAATTTATTAAACTACAGCTTTTCTTAATCTCAGTGGAGTTATTTACTGATAAACAGCTACCTACGCAGCACGTTCATGTCGTTCCTAAATGAGCTTTTATCTCTCTCCCCTCACCACAAATCAGATTCTTCTGTGGAGTTCCCAGTACATTATCCTTTCCCCTGTGTAATTAACTTAACAAGCTCCAGCTGTTTTTATTCTCAGAAGGTTTACTCCCTGATATACAGCTGGCTACCCCCTTCGTAAGTGCAGGTCCTAAATGAGCTTTTTTCTCTGTTCCCTCACCACAATCCAGATTCTATGGGGAGTTACCAGTACAGTAACCATACCAGGACGTACTTAATTTATTATGCTACTGCTTTTCTTAATCTTAGTGGAGATATTTACTGATAAACAGCTACCTACGCAACATGTTCATGTCTTTCCTAAATGAGCTTTTTTCTCTGTTCCCTCACCACAATCCAGATTCTTTTGGGGAGTTACCAGTACAGTATCCATACCAGGAAGTTCTCAATTTATTAAGCTACTGCTTTTCTTAATCTCAGTGGAGATATTTACTGATAAACAGCTACGTATGCAGCATGTTCATGTTGTTCCTAAATGAGCTTTTATCTCTCTACCCTCACCACAAATCAGATTCTTCTGAGGAGTTCCCAGTACATTATCCTTTCCCCTGTGTAATTACCTTAACAAGCTCCAGCTGTTTTTATTCTCAGAAGCGATACTCCCTGATATACAGCTGCCTACCCCCATCGTAAGTGCAGGTCATAAATGAGCTTTTTTCTCTGTTCCCTCAGCACAATCCAGATTCTTTTGGGGAGTTACCAGTACAGTAACCATACCAGGAAGTACTTAATTTATTAAGCTACTGCTTTTCTCATTCTCAGTGGAGATATTTACTGATAAACAGCTACCTACGCAGCATGTTCATGTCGTTCTTAAATGAGCTTTTATCTCTCTCCCCTCACCACAAATCAGATTCTTCTGAGGAGTTCCCAGTACATTATCCTTCCCCTGTGTAATTACCTTAACAAGCACCAGTTGTTTTTATTCTCAGAAGTTTTACTCCCTGATATACAGCTGCCTACCCCCTTCGTAAGTGCAAGTCCTAAATGAGCTTTTTTCTCTGTTCCCTCAGCACAATTCAGATTCTTTTGGGGAGTTACCATTACAATAACCATACCAGGAAGTACTTAATTTATTAAACTACTGCTTTTCTTAATCTCAGTGGAGTTATTTACTGATAAACAGCTACCTACGCAGCACGTTCATGTCGTTCCTAAATGAGCTTTTATCTCTCTCCCCTCACCACAAATCAGATTCTTCTTAGGAGTTCCCAGTACATTATCCTTTCCCCTGTGTCATTACCTTAACAAGCTCCAGCTGTTTTTATTTCAGAAGGTTTACTCCCTGATATACAGCTGCCTACCCCCTTCGTAAGTGCAGGTCCTAAATGAGCTTTTTTCTCTGTTCCCTCACCACAATCCAGATTCTTTTGGGGAGTTACCAGTACAGTAACCATCCCAGGAAGTACTTAATTTATTAAGCTACTGCTTTTCTTAATCTCAGTGGAGCTATTTACTGATAAACAGCTACCTACGCAGCATGTTCATGTCGTTCCTAAATGAGCTTTTTTCTCTGTTCCCTCACCACAATCCAGATACTTTTGGGGAGTTACCAGTACAGTATCCATACCAGGAAGTACTTAATTCATTAAGCTACTGCTTTTCTTAATCTCAGTGGAGATATTTACTGATAAACAGCTATGTATGCAGCATGTTCATGTCGTTCCTAAATGAGCTTTTTCCTCTCTCCCCTCACCACAAATCAGATTCTGCTGAGGAGCTCCCAGTACATTATCCTTTCCCCTGTGTAATTACCTTAACAAGCTCCAGGAGTTTTTATTCTCAGAAGTTTTACTCCCTGATATACAGCTGCCTACCCCCTTCGTAAGTGCAGGTCCTAATTGAGCTTTTTTCTCTGTTCCCTCACCACAATCCAGATTCTTTTGGGGAGTTACCAGTACACTAACCATACCAGGAAGTACTTAATTTATTAAGCTACTGCTTTTCTTAATCACAGTGGAGACATTTACTGATAAACAGCTACCTATGCAGCATTTTCATGTCGTTCATAAATGAGCTTTTATCTATCTCCCCTCACCACAACTCAGATTCTTCTGAGGAGATCCCAGTACATTATCATTTCCCCTGTGTAATTACCTTAACAAGCTCCAGCTGTTTTTATTCTCAGCATGTTTACTCCCTTATATACAACTGCCTCCCTCTTCGTAAGTGCAGGTCCTAAATGAGCTTTTTTCTCTGTTCCCTCACCACAATCCAGATTCTTTTGGGGAGTTACCAGTACAGTAACCATACCAGGAAGTACTTAATTTATTAAGCTACTGCTTTTCATAATCTCATTGGAGATATTTACTGATAAACGGCTACCTACGCAGCATGTTCATGTCGTTCCTAAATGAGCTTTTTTCTCTGTTCCTTCACCACAATCCAGATTCTTTTGGGGAGGTACCACTACAGTATCCATACCAGGAAGTACTTAAATTATTAAGTTACTGCTTTTCTTAATCTCAGTGGAGATATTTACTGATAAACAGCTAGGTATGCAGCATGTTCATGTTGTTCCTAAATGAGCTTTTGTCTCTATCCACTCACCACAAATCAGATTCTTCTGAGGAGTTCCCAGTACATTATACTTTCCCCTGTGTAATTACCTTAACAAGCTCCAGCTGTTTTTATTCTCAGAAGGTTTACTCCCTGATATACAGCTGCCTACCCCCTTCGTAAGTGCAGGTCCTAAATGAGCTTTTTTCTCTGTTCCCTCACCACAATCCAGATTCTTTTGGGGAGTTACCAGTACAGTGACCATACCAGGAAGTACTTAATTTATTAAGCTACTGCTTTTCTTAAACTCAGTGGAGATATTTACTGATAAACAGCTACGGACGCAGCATGTACATGTCGTTCCTAAATGAGCTTTTATCTCTCTCCCCTCACCACAAATCAGATTCTTCTGAGGAGTTCCCAGTATATTATCCTTTCCCCTGTGTAATTACCTTAACAAGCTCCAGCTGTTTTTATTCTCAGAAGGTTTACTCCCTGATATACAGCTGCCTACCCCCTTCGTAAGTGCAGTTCCTAAATGAGCTTTTTTCTCTGTTCCCTCACCACAATCCAGATTCTTTTGGGGAGTTACCAGTACAGTAACCATACCAGGAAGTACTTAATTTATTAAGCTACTGCTTTTCTTAAACTCAATGGAGATATTTACTGATAAACAGCTACCTACGCAGCATGTTCATGTCGTTCCTAAATGAGCTTTTATCTCTCTCCCCTCACCACAAATCAGATTCTTCTGAGGAGTTCCCAGTACATTATCCTTTCCCCTGTGTAATTACCTTAACAAGCTCCAGCTGTTTTTATTCTCAGAAGGTTTACTCCCTGATATACAGCTGCCTACCCCCTTCGTAAGTGCAGGTCCTAAATGAGCTTTTTTCTCTGTTCCCTCAAAACAATCCAGATTCTTTTGGGGAGTTACCAGTACAGTAACCATACCAGGAAGTACTTAATTTATTAAACTACTGCTTTTCTTAATCTCAGTGGAGATATTTACTGATAAACAGCTACCTAGGCAGCATGTTCATGTCGTTCCTAAATGAGCTTTTATCTCTCTCCCCTCACCACAAATCAGATTCTTCTGAGGAGTTCCTAGTACATTATCCTTTCCCCTGTGTAATTACCTTAACAAGCTCCAGCTGTTTTTATTCTCAGAAGGTTTACTCCCTGATATACAGCTGCCTACCCCCTTCGTAAGTGCAGGTCCTAAATGAGTTTTTTCTCTGTTCCCTCACCACAATCCAGATTGTTTTGGGGAGTTACCAGTACAGTAACCATACCAGGAAGAACTTAATTTATTACGCTACTGCTTCTCTTAATCTCAGTGTAGATATTTAATGATAAACTGCTACGGATGCAGCATGTTCATGTCGTTCCTAAATGAGCTTTTATCTCTCTCCCCTCACCACAAATCAGATTCTTCTGAGGAGTTCCCAGTACATTATCCTTTCCCCTGTGTAATTATCTTAACAAGCTCCAGCTGTTTTTATTCTCAGAAGGTTTACTCCCTGATATACAGCTGCCTACCCCCTTCGTAATGCAGGTCCTAAATGAGCTTTTTTCTCTGTTCCCTCACCACAATCCAGATTCTTTTGGGGAGTTACCAGTACAGTAACCATACCAGGAAGTACTTAATTTATTAAGCTACTGCTTTTCTTAATCTCAGTGGAGACAGCATGTTCATGTCGTTCCTAAATGAGCTTTTGTCTTTATCCCCTCACCACATATCAGATTCTTCTGTGGAGTTCCCAGTACATTATCCTTTCCCCTGTGTAATTACCTTAACAAGCTCCAGCTGTTTTTATTCTCAGAAGGTTTACTCCCTGATATACAGCTGCCTACCCCCTTCGTAAGTGCAGGTCCTAAATGAGCTTTTTTCTCTGTTCACTCACCACAATCCAGATTCTTTTCGGGAGTTACCAGTACAGTAACCATACCAGGAAGTACTTAATTTATTAAGCTACTGCTTTTCTTAATTCCAGTGTAGATATTTACTGATAAACAGCTACCTACGCAGCATGTTCATGTCGTTCCTAAATGAGCTTTTATCTCTCTCCCCTCACCACAAATCAGATTCTTCTGAGGAGTTCCCAGTACATTATCCTTTCCCCTGTGTAATTACCTTAACAAGCTCCAGCTGTTTTTATTCTCAGAAGGTTTACTCCCTGATATACAGCTGCCTACCCCCTTTGTAAGTGCAGGTCCTAAATGAGCTTTTTTCTCTGTTCCCTCACCACAATCCAGATTCTTTTGGGGAGTTACCAGTACAGTAACCATACCAGGCAATACTTAATTTATTAAGCAACTGCTTTTGTTAATCTAAGTGGAGATATTTACTGATAAACAGCTACCTACGCAGCATGTTCATGTCGTTCCTAAATGAGCTTTTATCTCTCTCCCCTCACCACAAATCAGATTCTTCTCAGGAGTTTCCAGTACATTATCCTTTCCCCTGTGTAATTACCTTAACAAGCTCCAGCTGTTTTTATTCTCAGAAGGTTTACTCCCTGATATACAGCTTCCTACCCCCTTCGTAAGTGCAGGTCTTAAATGAGCTTTTTTTTCTATTCCCGCACCACAATCCAGATTCTTTTGGGGAGTTACCAATACAGTAACCATACCAGGAAGTACTTAATTTATTAAGCTACTGCTTTTCTTAATCTCAGTGGAGATATTTACTGATAAACAGCTACCTACACAGCATGTTCATGTCGTTCCTAAATGAGCTTTTATCTCTCTCCCCTCACCACAAATCAGATTCTTCTGAGGAGTTCCCAGTACATTATCCTTTCCCCTGTGTAATTACCTTAACAAGCTCCAGCTGTTTTTATTCTCAGAAGGTTTACTCCCTGATATACAGCTGCCTACCCCCTTCGTAAGTGCAGGTCCTCAATGAGCTTTTTTCTCTGTTTCCTCACCACAATCCAGATTATTTTGGGAGTTACCAGTACAGTAACCATACCAGGAAGTACTTAATTTATTAAGCTACTGCGTTTCTTAATCTCAGTGGAGATATTTACTGATAAACAGCTACCTACGCAGCATGTTCATGTCGTTCCTAAATGAGCTTGTATCTCTCCCCCTCACCACAAATCAGATCCTTCTGATGAGTTCCCAGTACATTATCCTTTCCCGTGTGTAACTACCTTAACAAACTCCAGCTGTTTTTATTCTCAGATGGTTTACTCCCTGATATACAGCTGCCTACCCATTTCGTAAGTGCAGGTACTAAATGAGCTTTTTTCTCTGTTCCCTCACCACAATTCAGATTCATTTGGGGAGTTACCAGAACAGTAACCATACCAGGAAGTACTTAACTTATTAAGCTACTGCTTTTCTTAATCTCAGTGGAGATATTTACTGATAAACAGCTACGTATGCAGCATGTTCATGTCGTTCCTAAATGAGCTTTTATCTCTCTCCCCTCACCACAAATCAGATTCTTCTGAGGAGTTGCCAGTACAATATCCTTTCCCCTGTGTAATTACCTTAACAAGCTCCAGCTGTTTTTATTCTCAGAAGGTTTACTCCCTGATATACTGCTGCCTACCCCCTTCGTAAGTGCAGGTCCTAAATGAGCTTTTTTCTCTGTTCCCTCACCACAATCCAGATTCTTTTGGGGAGTTACCAGTACAGTAACCATACCAAAAAATACTTAATTTATTAAGCTACTGCTTTTCTTAATCTCAGTGGAGATATTTACTGATAAACAGCTACCTACGCAGCATGTTCATGTCGTTCTTCAATGCGCTTTTATCCCTCTCCCCTCACCACAAATCAGATTCTTCTGAGGAGTTCCCAGTACATTATCCTTTCCCCTGTGTAATTACCTTAACAAGCTCCAGCTGTTTTTATTCTTAGAAGGTATACTCCCTGATATACAGCTGCCTACCCCCTTCGTAAGTGCAGGTCCTAAATGAGCTTTTTTCTCTGTTCCCTCACCACAATCCAGATTCTTTTGGGGAGTTTCCAGTACAGAAACCATACCAGGAAGTACTTAATTTATTAAGCTACTGCTTTTCTTAATCTCAGGGGAGATACTTACTGAAAAACAGCTACCTACGCAGCATGTTCATGTCGTTCCTAAATGAGCTTTTATCTCTCTCCCCTCACCACAAATCAGATTCCTCTCAGGAGTTCCCAGTAAATTATCCTTTCCCCTGTGTAATTACCTTTACAAGCTCCAGCTGTTTTTAATCTTAGAAGGTTTACTCCCTGATATAAAGCTGCCTAGCCCCTTCGTAAGTGCAGGTCGTAAATGAGATTTTTTCTCTGTTCCCTCACCACAATCCAGATTCTTTTGGGGAGTTACCAGTACAGTGACCATACCAGGAAGTACTTAATTTATTAAGCTACTGCTTTTCTTAATCTCAGTGGAGATATTTACTGATAAACAGCTACCTACGCAGCATGTTCATGTCGTTCCTAAATGAGCTTTTATCTCTCTCCACTCACCACAAATCAGATTTTTCTGAGGAGTTCCCAGTACATTATCCTTTCCCCTGTGTAATTACCTTAACAAGCTCCAGCTGTTTTTATTCTCAGAAGGTTTACTCCCTGATATACAGCTGCCTACCCCCTTCGTAAGTGCAGGTCCTAAATGAGCTTTTTTCTCTGTTTCCTCACCACAATCCAGATTCTTTTGGGGAGTTACCAGTACAGTAACCACAGCAGGAAGTACTTAATTTATTAAGCTACTGCTTTTCTTAATCTCAGTGGAGATATTTACTGATAAACAGCTACCTACGCAGCATGTACATGTCGTTCCAAAATGAGCTTTTATCTCTCTTCCCTAACACAAATCAGATTCTTCTGAGGAGTTTCCAGTACATTATCCTTTCCCCTGTGTAATTCCCTTAACAAGCTCCAGCTGTTTTTATTCTCAGAAGGTTTACTCCCTGATATACAGCTGCCGACCCCCTTCGTAAGTGCAGGTCCTAAATGAGCTTTTTTCTCTGTTCCCTCACCACAATCCAGATTCTTTTGGGGAGTTTCCAGTACAGAAACCATACCAGGAAGTAGTTAATTTATTAAGCTACTGCTTTTCATAATCTCAGGGGAGATACTTACTGATAAACAGCTACCTACGCAGCATGTTCATGTCGTTCCTAAATGAGCTTTTATCTCTCTCCCCTCACCACAAATCAGATTCCTCTCAGGAGTTCCCAGTAAATTATCCTTTCCCCTGTGTAATTACCTTAACAAGGTCCAGCTGTTTTTATTCTGAGAAGGTTTACTCCCTGATATACAGCTGCCTACCCCCTTCGTAAGTGCAGGTCCTAAATGAGATTTTTTCTCTGTTCCCTCACCACAATCCAGATTCTTTTGGGGAGTTACCAGTACAGTAACCATACCAGGAAGTACTTAATTTATTAAGCTACTGCTTTTCTTAATCTCAGTGGAGATATTTACTGATAAACAGCTACGTACGCAGCATGTTCATGTCGTTCCTAAATGAGCTTTTATCTCTCTCCCCTCACCACAAATCAGATTCTTCTGAGGAGTTCCCAGTACATTATCCTTTCCCCTGTGTAATTACCTTAACAAGCTCCAGCTGTTTTTATTCTCAGAAGGTTTACTCCCTGATATACAGCTGCCTACCCCCTTCGTAAGTGCAGGTCCTAAAGGAGCTTTTCTCTCTGTTCCCTCACCACAATCCAGATTCTTTTGGGGAGTTACCAGTACAGTAACCATACCAGGAAGTACTTAATTTATTAAGCTACTGCTTTTCTTAATCTCTGTGGAGATATTTACTGATAAACAGCTACCTACGGAGCATGTTCATGTCGTTCCTAAATGAGCTTTTATCTCTCTCCCCTCACCACAAATCAGATTCTTCTGAGGAGTTCCCAGTACATTATCCTTTCCCCTGTGTAATTACCTTAACAAGCTCCAGCTGTTTTTATTCTCAGAAGGTTTACTCCCTGATATACAGCTGCCTACCCCCTTCGTAAGTGCAGGTCCTAAATGAGCTTTTTTCTCTGTACCCTCACCACAATCCAGATTCTTTTGGGGAGTTACCAGTACAGTAACCATACCAGGAAGTACTTAATTTATTAAGCTACTGCTTTTCTTAATCTCAGTGGAGATATTTACTGATAAACAGCTACCTACGCAGCATGTTCATGTCGTTCCTAAATGAGCTTTTATCTCTCTCCCCTCACCACAAATCAGATTCTTCTGAGGAGTTCCCAGTACATTATCCTTTCCCCTGTGTAATTACCTTAACAAGCTCCAGCTGTTTTTATTCTCAGATGGTTTACTCCCTGATATACAACTGCCTACCCCCTTCGTAAGTGCAGGTCCTAAATGTGCTCTTTTCTCTGTTCCCTCACAACAATCCAGATGCTTTTGGGGAGTTACCAGTACAGTAACCATTCCAAGAAGTACTTAATTTATTAAGCTACTGCTTTTCTTAATCTCAGTGGAGATATTTACTGATAAACAGCTACCTACGCAGCATGTTCATGTCGTTCATAAATGAGCTTTTATCTCTCTCCCCTCAACACAAATCAGATTCTTCTGAGGAGTTCCCAGTACATTATCCTTTCCCCTGTGTAATTAAGTTAAAAAGCTCCAGCTGTTTTTATTCTCGGAAGGTTTACTCCCTGATATACAGCTGCCTACCCCCTTCGTAAGTGCAGGTCCTAAATGAGCTTTTTTCTCTGTACCCTCACCACAATCCAGATTCTTTTGGGGAGTTACCAGTACAGTAAACATACCAGGAAGTACTTAATTTATTAAGCTACTGCTTTTCTTAATCTCAGTGGAGATATTTACTGATAAACAGCTACCTACGCAGCATGTTCATGTCGTTCTTAAATGAGCTTTTATCTCTCTCCCCTCACCACAAATCAGATTCTTCTGAGGAGTTCCCAGTACATTATCCATTCCCCTGTGTAATTACCTTACCAAGCTCCAGCTGTTTTTATTCTCAGAAGGTTTACTCCCTGATATACAGCTGCCTACCCCCTTCGTAAGTGCAGGTCCTAAATGAGATTTTTTCTCTGTTCCCTCACCACAATCCAGATTCTTTTGGGGAGTTACCAGTACAGTAACCATACCAGGAAGTACTTAATTTATTAAGCTACTGCTTTTCTTAATCTCAGTGGAGATATTTACTGATAAACAGCTACCTACGCAGCATGTTCATGTCGTTCCTAAATGAGCTTTTATCTCTCTCCCCTCACCACAAATCAGATTCTTCTGAGGAGTTCCCAGTACATTATCCTTTCCCCTGTGTAATTACCTTAACAAGCTCCAGCTGTTTTTATTCTCAGAAGGTTTACTCCCTGATATACAGCTGCCTCCCCCCTTCGTAAGTGCAGGTCCTAAAGGAGCTTTTCTCTCTGTTCCCTCACCACAATCCAGATTCTTTTGGGGAGTTACCAGTACAGTAACCATACCAGGAAGTACTTAATTTATTAAGCTACTGCTTTTCTTAATCTCTGTGGAGATATTTACTGATAAACAGCTACCTACGGAGCATGTTCATGTCGTTCCTAAATGAGCTTTTATCTCTCTCCCCTCACCACAAATCAGATTCTTCTGAGGAGTTCCCAGTACATTATCCTTTCCCCTGTGTAATTACCTTAACAATCTCCAGCTGTTTTTATTCTCAGAAGGTTTACTCCCTGATATACAGCTGCCTACCCCCTTCGTAAGTGCAGGTCCTAAATGAGCTTTTTTCTCTGTACCCTCACCACAATCCAGATTCTTTTGGGGAGTTACCAGTACAGTAACCATACCAGGAAGTACTTAATTTATTAAGCTACTGCTTTTCTTAATCTCAGTGGAGATATTTACTGATAAACAGCTACCTACGCAGCATGTTCATGTCGTTCCTAAATGAGCTTTTATCTCTCTCCCCTCACCACAAATCAGATTCTTCTGAGGAGTTCCCAGTACATTATCCTTTCCCCTGTGTAATTACCTTAACAAGCTCCAGCTGTTTTTATTCTCAGAAGGTTTACTCCCTGATATACAGCTGCCTCCCCCCTTCGTAAGTGCAGGTCCTAAATGAGCTTTTTTCTCTGTACCCTCACCACAATCCAGATTCTTTTGGGGAGTAACCAGTACAGTAACCATACCAGGAAGTACTTAATTTATTAAGCTACTGCTTTTCTTAATCTCAGTGGAGATATTTACTGATACACAGCTACCTACGCAGCATGTTCATGTCGTTCCTAAATGAGCTTTTATCTCTCTCCCCTCACCACAAATCAGATTCTTCTGAGGAGTTCCCAGTACATTATCCTTTCCCCTGTGTAATTACCTTAACAAGCTCCAGCTGTTTTTATTCTCAGATGGTTTACTCCCTGATATACAACTACCTACCCCCTTCGTAAGTGCAGGTCCTAAATGTGCTTTTTTCTCTGTTCCGTCACAACAATCCAGATGCTTTTGGGGAGTTACCAGTACAGTAACCATTCCAAGAAGTACTTAATTTATTAAGCTACTGCTTTTCTTAATCTCAGTGGAGATATTTACTGATAAACAGCTACCTACGCAGCATGTTCATGTCGTTCATAAATGAGCTTTTATCTCTCTCCCCTCAACACAAATCAGATTATTCTGAGGAGTTCCCAGTACATTATCCTTTCCCCTGTGTAATTAAGTTAAAAAGCTCCAGCTGTTTTTATTCTCAGAAGGTTTACTCCCTGATATACAGCTGCCTACCCCCTTCGTAAGTGCAGGTCCTAAATGAGCTTTTTTCTCTGTACCCTCACCACAATCCAGATTCTTTTGGGGAGTTACCAGTACAGTAAACATACCAGGAAGTACTTAATTTATTAAGCTACTGCTTTTCTTAATCTCAGTGGAGATATTTACTGATAAACAGCTACCTACGCAGCATGTTCATGTCGTTCTTAAATGAGCTTTTATCTCTCTCCCCTCACCACAAATCAGATTCTTCTGAGGAGTTCCCAGTACATTATCCATTCCCCTGTGTAATTACCTTACCAAGCTCCAGCTGTTTTTATTCTCAGAAGGTTTACTCCCTGATATACAGCTGCCTACCCCCTTCGTAAGTGCAGGTCCTAAATGAGCTTTTTTCTCTGTTCCCTCACCACAATCCAGATTCTTTTGGGGAGTTACCAGTACAGTAACCATACCAGGAAGTACTTAATTTATTAAGCTACTGCTTTTCTTAATCTCAGTGGAGATATTTACTGATAAACAGCTACGTACGCAGCATGTTCATGTCGTTCCTAAATGAGCTTTTATCTCTCTCCCCTCACCACAAATCAGATTCTTCTGAGGAGTTCCCAGTACATTATCCTTTCCCCTGTGTAATTACCTTAACAAGCTCCAGCTGTTTTTATTCTGAGAAGGTTTACTCCCTGATATACAGCTGCCTACACCCTTCGTAAGTGCAGGTCCTTAATGAGCTTTTTCCTCTGTTCCCTCACCACAATTCAGATTCTTTTGGGGAGGTACCAGTACAGTAACCATACCAGGAAGTTCTTAATTTATTAAGCTACTGCTTTTCTTAATCTCAGTGGAGATATTTACTGATAAACAGCTACCTAAGCAGCATGTTCATGTCGTTCCTAAATGAGCTTTTATCTCTCTCCCCTCACCACAAATCAAGTTCTTCTGAGGAGTTCCCTGTACATTATCCTTTCCCCTGTGTAATTACCTTAACAAGCTCCATCTGTTTCTATTCTCAGAAGGTTTGCTCCCTGATATACACCTGCCTACCCCCTTCGTAAGTGCAGGTCATAAATGAGCTTTTTTCTCTGTTCCCTCACCACAATCCAGATTCTTTTGGGGAGTTACCAGAACAGTAACCATAACAGGAAGTACTTAATTTATTAAGCTACTGCTTTTCTTAATCTCAGTGGAGATATTTACTGATAAACAGCTACCTACGCAGCATGTTCATGTCGTTCCTAAATAGCTTTTATCTCTCTCCCCTCACCACAAATCAGATTCTTCTGAGGATTTCCCAGTAACTTATCCTTTCCCCTGTGTAATTCCCTTAACAAGCTACAGCTGTTTTTATTCTCAGAAGGTTTACTCCCTGATATACAGCTGTCTACCCCCTTCCTAAGTGCAGGTCCTAAATGAGCTTTTTTCTCTGTTCCCTCACCACAATCCAGATTCTTTTGGGGAGTTACCAGTACAGTAACCATACCAGGAAATACTTAATTTATTAAGCTACTGCTTTTCTTAAACTCAGTGGAGATATTTACTGATAAACAGCTACCTACGCAGCATGTTCATGTCGTTCCTAAATGAGCTTTTATCTCTCTCCCCTCACCACAAATCAGATTCTTCTGAGGAGTTCCCAGTACATTATCCTTTCCCCTGTGTAATTACCTTAACAAGCTCCAGCTGTTGTAATTCTCAGAAGGTTTACTCCCTGATATACAGCTGCCTACCCCCTTCGTATGTGCAGGTCCTAAATGAGATTTTTTCTCTGTTCCCTCACCACAATCCAGATTCTTTTGGGGAGTTACCAGTACAGAAACCATACCAGGACGTATTTAAATTATTATGCAACAGCTTTTCTTAATCTCAGTGGAGATATTTACTGATAAACAGCTACCTACGCAGCATGTTCATGTCGTTCCTAAATGAGCTTTTATCTCTCTCCCCTCACCACAAATCAGATTCTTCTGAGGAGTTCCCAGTACATTATCCTTTCCCCTGTGTAATTACCTTAACAAGCTCCAGCTGTTTTTATTCTCAGAAGGTTTACTCCCTGATATACAGCTGCCTACCCCCTTCGTAAGTGCAGGTCCTAAATGAGCTTTTTTCTCTGTTCCCTTACCACAATCCAGATTCTTTTGGGGAGTTAGCAGTACAGAAATCATACCAGGAAGTACTTAATTTATTAAGCTACTGCTTTTCTTAATCTCAGTGGAGATATTTACTGATAAACAGCTACCTACGCAGCATGTTCATGTCGTTCCTAAATGAGCTTTTATCTCTCTCCCCTCACCACAAATCAGATCCTTCTGAGGAGTTCCCAGTACATTATCCTTTCCCCTGTGTAATTACCTTAACAAGCTCCAGCTGTTTTTATTCTCAGAAGGTTTACTCCCTGATATACAGCTGCTTACCCCCTTCGTATGTGCAGGTCCTAAATGAGCTTTTTTCTCTGTGCCCTCACCACAATCCAGATTCTTTTGGGGAGTTACCAGTACAGAAACCATACCAGGAAGTACTTAATTTATTAAGCTACTGCTTTTCTTAATCTCAGTGGAGATATTTACTGATAAACAGCTACCTACGCAGCATGTTCAAGTCGTTCCTAAATGAGCTTTTATCTCTCTCCCCTCACCACAAATCAGATTCTTCTGAGGAGTTCCCAGTACATTATCCTTTCCCCTGTGTAATTACCTTAACAAGCTCCAGCTGTTTTTATTCTCAGAAGGTTTACTCCCTGATATACAGCTGCCTACCCCCTTCATAAGTACAAGTCCTAAATGAGCTTTTTTCTCTGTTCCCTCTCCACAATCCAGTTACTTTTGGGGAGTTACAAGTACAGTAACCATACCAGGAAGTACTTAATTTATTAAGCTACTGCTTTTCTTAATCTCAGTGGAGATATTTACTGATAAACAGCAACCTACGCAGTATGTTCATGTCGTTCCTAAATGAGCTTTTATCTCTCTCCCCTCACCACAAATCAGATTCTTCTGAAGAGTTCCCAGTACATTATCCTTTCCCCTGTGTAATTACCTTAACAAGCTCCAGCTGTTTTTATTCTCAGAAGGTTTACTCCCTGATATACAGCTGCCTACCCTCTTCGTAAGTGCAGGTCCTAAATGAGCTTTTTTCTCTGTTCCCTCACCACAATCCAGATTCTTTTGGGGAGTTACCAGTACAGTAACCATACCAGGAAGTACTTAATTTATTAAGCTACTGCTTTTCTTAATCTCAGTGGAGATATTTACTGATAAACTGCTACATACGCAGCATGTTCATGTCGTTCCTAAATGAGCTTTTATCTCTCTCCCCTCACCACAAATCAGATTCTTCTGAGGAGATCCAGTACATTATCCTTTCCCCTGTGTAATTACCTTAACAAGCTCCAGCTGTTTTTATTCTCAGAAGGTTTACTCCCTGATATACAGCTGCCTTCCTCCTTCAAAGTGCAGGTCCTATATGAGCTTTTTTCTCTGTTCCCTCACCAAAATCCAGATTCTTTTGGGGAGTTACCAGTACAGTAACCATACCAGGAAGTACATAATTTATTAAGCTACTGCTTTTCTTAATCTCAGTGGAGATATTTACTGATAAACAGCTACCTACGCAGCATGTTCATGTTGTTCCTAAATGAGTTTTCATCTCTCTCCCTCACCAAAAATCAGATTCTTCTGAGGAATTCCAGTACATTATCCTTTCCCCTGTGTAATTACCTTAACAAGCTCCAGCTGTTTTTATTCTCAGAACGTTTACTCCCTGATATACAGCTGCCTACCCC